>NC_088400.1:33857250-33859750 GCF_034236695.1 Oncorhynchus nerka
AGTAGTAGTAGTAGCAACAGTAGCAGTAGTAGTAGCAACAGTAGCAGTAGTAGCAGCAGTAGCAAGCAGTAGCAGTTTAGGTCACAACAGTAGTAGTAGCAAGCAGTAGCATTAGTGGTAGCAACAGGAGCATTAGTAGAAGAGGTAGTAGTAGCAGCAGCAGTAGTAGTAGCAGTAGTTGAGGCAGCAGTAGTAGTAGTAGTAGTAGCTACAGTAGTAGTAACAGCAGTAGTAGTAGTAGTAACAGCAGTAGTAGAAGTTGTAGCAGCAGTAGTAGTAGTAGTAGCTGCAGTATTAGTAGCCTTCCTGAGCAGTAGCAGCAGTAGTAGCAGAGTAGTAGTAAAGTAGTAGTAGCAATAGTAGCTGCAGTAGTAGTAGTAGTAGTAGCAGCAGTAGTAGTAGTAGTAATAGTAGTAGTAGTAGTAGTAATAGCAGCAGTAGTAGTAGTCGTAGTAGTAGCAGTATCAGCATTAGTAGTAGTTGTAGTAGTAGCAGTAGTAGTAGTAGTAGTAATAGTAATAGTAGTAGTAGCAGTAGTAGTAATAGTAGTAGTAATAGTAGTAGTAATAGTAGTAGTAGTAATAGTAGTAATAGTAGTAGGAGTAGTAGTAGTTGTAGTAGCAGCAGTAGCAGTAGTAGTAGTAGTAGTAGCAGTAGTAGTAGTAGCAGTAGCAGTAGTAGAAACAGTAGCAGCAGTAGTAGTAGTAGTAGCAGCAGGGTAGTAGTAGGTAGTAGTAGTAGTAGTAGTAGTAGTAGTAGTAGCAGCTGCAGTAGCAGTAGTAGCATAAGTAGTAGTAGTAGTAGTAGCAGTAGTAGAAACAGTAGCAGCCGTAGTAGTAGTATCAGCAGGAGTAGTAGTAGTAGTAGTAGTAACAGCAGTAGTAGAAGTTGTAGCAGTAGTAGTAGTAGTAGTAGTAGCAGCAGTAGTAGTAGTAGCAGTAGTTGTAGCAGCAGTAGTAGTAGTAGTAGTAGCTACAGTAGTAGTAACAGCAGTAGTAGTAGTAGTAACAGCAGTAGTATAAGTTGTAGCAGCAGTAGTAGTAGTAGTAGCTGCAGTTTTAGTAGGAGCAGTAGCAGCAGTAGTAGCAGCAGTAGTAGTAGTAGTAGTAGCAATAGTAGCTGCAGTAGTAGTAGTAGTAGTAGCAGCAGCAGTAGTAGTAGTAGTAATAGTAGTAGTAGTAGTAGTAGTAATAGCAGCAGTAGTAGTTGTCGTAGTAGTAGCAGTATCAGCATTAGTAGTAGTTGTAGTAGTAGCAGTAGTAGTAGTAGTAGTAATAGTAATAGTAGTAGTAGCAGTAGTAGTAATAGTAGTAGTAATAGTAGTAGTAATAGTAGTAGTAGTAACAGTAGTAATAGTAGTAGGAGTAGTAGTAGTTGTATTAGCAGCAGTAGCAGTAGTAGTAGTAGTAGTAGTAGCAGTAGTAGAAACAGTAGCAGCAGTAGTAGTAGTAGTAGCAGCAGGAGTAGTAGTAGCAGTAGTAGTAGTAGTAGTAGTAGTAGTAGTAGTAGCAGTTGCAGTAGCAGTAGTAGCATTAGTAGTAGTAGTAGTAGCAGCAGTAGTAGTAGTAGTAGCAGCAGTAGTAGTAGAAGTTGTAGCAGCAGTAGTAGTAGTAGTAGTAGCTACAGTAGTAGTAACAGCAGTAGTAGTAGTAGTAACAGCAGTAGTAGAAGTTGTAGCAGCAGTAGTAGTAGTAGTAGCTGCAGTATTAGTAGTAGCAGTAGCAGCAGTAGTAGTAGTAGTAGCAGCAGTAGTAGTAGTAGTAGTAGCAATAGTAGCTGCAGTAGTAGTAGTAGTAGTAGCAGCAGCAGTAGTAGTAGTCGTAGTAGTAGCAGTATCAGCATTAGTAGTAGTTCAAATCAAATCAAATCAAATCAAATTTTATTTGTCACATACACATGGTTAGCAGATGTTAATGCGAGTGTAGCGAAATGCTTGTGCTTCTAGTTCCGACAATGCAGTGATAACCAACAAGTAATCTAACTAACAATTCCAAAACTACTGTCTTATACACAGTGTAAGGGGATAAGGAATATGTACATAAGGATATATGAGTGAGTGATGGTACAGAGCAGCATACAGTAGATGGTATCGAGTACAGTATATACATATGAGATGAGTATGTAGACAAAGTAAACAAAGTGGCATAGTTAAAGTGGCTAGTGACATAAGAATGCAGTCGATGATCTAGAGTACAGTATATACATATGCATATGAGATGAATAGTGTAGGGTAAGTAACATTATATAAGGTAGCATTGTTTAAAGTGGCTAGTGATATATTTACATCATTTCCCATCAATTCCCATTATTAAAGTGGCTGGAGTTGGGTCAGTGTCAATGACAGTGTGTTGGCAGCAGCCACTCAATGTTAGTGATTGCTGTTTAACAGTCTGATGGCCTTGAGATAGAAGCTGTTTTCAGTCTCTCGGTCCCAGCTTTGATGCACCTGTACTGACCTCGCCTTCTGGATGATAAGCGGGGTGAACAGGCAGTGGTTCGG
>NC_088400.1:33892250-33942250 GCF_034236695.1 Oncorhynchus nerka
CGGAGAGGACGGAGACAAATATGGTAAGACACCACACACACATGGAGACACGCACGTACACATATACACACACACACAGACATACGCACAGAAACAGACCGACCCACACACGCACAATCCTCAGGTCTTGGCAGGGTGCAGTGGGGGGTTGTCTCAGGAGCACAAAGACCTCATCAACTGACTGCTGATTCACCAGAGAGACACAGAGAAAGAGAGAGAGGGTGAAAGAGAAAGAGAGGGAGAGAGGCTTAGCAGGTAGAGTTTGTCAGTGTTAAAAACGCATCTCCTCCATCAATCTATCCATTGATTTCTCATCCTCCCTGTTGTCTCCTCTGGATTTAAAACATCAGGCTGCCTCCCCCTCCTCTCCCTCCCTCCCCACTCCTTCCTCCCTTCCCCTTTCTCTCTCCGTTTGTAATTATACCTAACCCATTCTTTAACCACAGAGGATCAATGCAGGGAAAAAGCATTAATGCTGGTATTCATATTCCTCTGTGTAGACGAATGGGGTTCATGTTACCAGCTCTTTCATTCACAACCAGGCTTTTCACAAACACACCACTTGGAGCCAGCTGTACTGCTGCTCCAGGAGCAGATCTGTTCTTGACAAATGGTTCTCAAAGAAAAGAAGACTGTGGTTAATGCCATCAGCCAATGGCAGTAAAGCATTGTGGGAGGAAAAACAGAGAAAAGAGGGGAGGGGTGAAGGTATAAACATGTAGAGGGGGAGAGAGAGGAGGGGAGGGGTGAAGGTATAACATGTAGAGGGGGAGAGAGAGGAGGGGAGGGGTGAAGGTGTAAACATGTAGAGGGGAGAGAGAGGAGCGGAGGGAGGGGTGAAGGTGTAAACATGTAGAGGGGAGAGAGGGAGGGGAGGGGTGAAGGTATAACATGTAGAGGGGAGAGAGAGGAGGGGAGGGGTGAAGGTGTAACATGTAGAGGGTGAGAGAGGGGAGGGGAGGGGTGAAGGTGTAAACATGTAGAGGGGGAGAGAGAGGGAGCGGAGGGGTGAAGGTGTAAACATGTAGAGGGGAGAGAGGGAGGGGAGGGGTGAAGGTATAACATGTAGAGGGGAGAGAGAGGAGGGGAGGGTGAAGGTGTAACATGTAGAGGGGAAGAGAGGGGAGGGAGAGATGAAGTTGGAAACATGTAGAGGGGAGAGAGGGAGGGAGGGAGGGGGGTGAAGGTGTAAACATGTAGAGGGGAGAGAGAGGAGGGGAGGGATGAAGTTGGAAACATGTAGAGGGGAGAGAGGGAGGGGAGGGGTGGAGGTGTAAACATGTAGAGGGTGAGAGAGAGGGAGGGAGGGGTGAAGGTGTAAACATGTAGAGGGGGAGAGAGAGGAGGGGAGGGATGAAGTTGGAAACATGTAGAGGGGGAGAGAGGGGAGGGGAGGGGTGAAGGTGCAAACATGTAGAGGGGAGAGAGGGAGGGGAGGGAGAAGGTGTAAGCATTGTAGAGGGTGAGAGAGAGGAGGGGAGGCGTGAAGGTGTAAACATGTAGAGGGTGAGAGAGGGGAGGGGAGCGTGAAGGTGTAAACATGTAGAGGGGAGAGAGGGGAGGAGTGAAGGTGTAAACATGTAGAGGTGAGAGAGGGGAGGGGAGGGGTGAAGGTGTAAACATGTAGAGGGGGAGAGAGGGGAGGGAGGGGTGAAGGTGTAAACATGTAGAGGGGAGAGAGAGGAGGGGAGGGATGAAGTTGGAAACATGTAGAGGGGAGAGAGGGGAGGAGTGAAGGTGTAAACATGTAGAGGGTGAGAGAGAGGAGGGAGGCGTGAAGGTGTAAACATGTAGAGGGGAGAGAGGGGAGGGAGGGGTGAAGGTGTAAACATGTAGAGGGTGAGAGAGAGGAGGGAGGCGTGAAGGTGTAAACATGTAGAGGGGGAGAGAGGGAGGGGAGGGTGAAGGTGTAAACATGTAGAGGGGGAGAGAGGGGAGGGAGGGATGAAGGTGTAAACATGTAGAGGGGGAGAGAGGGGAGGGGAGGGATGAAGGTGTAAACATGTAGAGGGGGAGAGAGGGGAGGGGTGAAGGTGTAAACATGTAGAGGGGGAGAGAGGGGAGGGGAGGGATGAAGGTGTAAACATGTAGAGGGGGAGAGAGTAATGTATGTCTATCGCTCTTTCTGTTCTCGCTTTGACATTTGTCTGTCATTTATCTGTTAGTTTAATGTAGGCTATATCTGTTGCTCTATCTGACTGTCTGCCTGTCAGTCAGACAGTGGCTCTAACATCTGCCTGCCCCTCTGTCTGTCTCTGTCCCTCTGTCTATCTGTCTGTGGCTCTAACGTCTGTCTGTCTCTCTGTCTGTCCCTTCACAAGCCCAGCTTGTAGTGGAGGCTGACACCTTTGGTAGCCAGGTGAGAATCCGCGGCAAAGAGACCAACTTCTACCTGTGCATGAACCGCCGCGGCAAGCTGGTGGGAAAGGTGAGACCTATTCTAGTCTCTCATGTTCTCAAACAATTACAGCATCAGAGGCTTATGGCATGAATCACAACAACATTCTGAAAAAGTACTGTTTTGAAGCATTCCTGAGCCTTCCTTTTAGTTTAGATTTAATTCATTCCATGGATTGCTGACCTGCTTCTCTTTTCTCCTCCTGTGTGTGTGTGTGTGGTCGTTTCTCTGTTCTCTCAGAAGGCCAGTAATAAAAGTGAAGACTGCGTGTTTGTAGAAAAGGTTCTGGAGAACCACTACACCGCACTAATGTCGGCGCGATACGCCGGCTGGTACGTTGGCTTCACCAAGCGGGGGCGCCCTCGCCGCGGCCCCCACACGCTGCCCAACCAGCAGGACGTCCACTTTATGAAGCGCTTCCCACCAGGGGAGTACCCCGAAACCACGCCCTTCCGCTTCACAACAGTCAACAAGAGGAGTAAGAGGGTCCGTGCCCCCGGGACCCGCTAGCAGCTAACGCTAACGGCTACCATCCATCTACTGCCCATTGCCGCCTGTACCTGCTTATCCACTAACCGCTAATGGGATAACATTGACCCTTCCGCTGGCCTTTAATACATGATAAGTGGCTAATTAGCGCCATTCGACCCGGCTAACATCAACTGCACCTGTTTCTGAAGCTAATAGATAATGGACCAGTGATACACAAACACTCCTTACCAGTTGGGGTCAGCCACCTACTGGGACAACATGTACTCTCCTCCAGACCCTGGCTGGTAGGCCTACTAACTGGGCTAGTAGCACAGTACACCCCCTAACTTGACACTTGTCCCTACTAGCTGTCACTGCCCCAGGGTTCACTATTTCTGTCCATTGACTGAAGGCCACTAATAATAACTTTATTTGTATAGCGCTTTTCAATACAAGTAACAAAGTGCGTCACCTCATAAAATAATCAAATGAAAGTACTAACAAACTAGAACAAGCCTATAGCCCTGCTACTAGCCCGTCGACCTGGCCCACTCCCCTGCAAGGCCCAGAAGCTATGACAAGGCCCCTGAAAGGTAGCTAAACTGACGCCCAGGCTTTCCACCTTATGTAGGCCTGGTTTCCCTCCAACCCCCAAGCTTGAACAGAACGGTGCTATTGCACTGTCCCTTAGCAGTGGCCTGTAAAGCTCTGCTTTAGAACAAACATACGAAAACTGGTCACTTGGCTGGTTTAGCACGCATCTCTGCGTTAAGGTAAACGTGATTGCTCTGATAAAATAAGAATGACTTCAGTGTGTTTAAACTCCTTAAAATCACTTTGAAGGTTAAAATGTAGCTAAGCTAGCGACACTGCAATAGCCCCAACCTTTCTCCCAGGCTTGGACCAGAGCAGCTATCCAACACTGTCCAGGACTGGATGATCGCCAATGATGGAGCGAAAGACAGCGAGACGAGAGACAGACAGAACGGACAGACTGACAGAGAGGGGGACAGACTGGAGGTCTATGGGACAGTGGCACCATGAGAGAAAAGGTGGAGCAACAGGTGGACAAACAGGAAACAGGAAGAGGAACACAGGAAGTCAGTGAAGCGGAGGATAAAGCCACAGAACAGGCCAGAATGGCACCGTGGTGGAATGGATGGACTGCTTTGGATGCACTTCTCTCTGCCTCACTCCCCTGGCGAAGAGAATCTGTGTGAATGAATGTATGTACATTGTGTGAGTGTATGTGTCAGTGTAAGGGCACCAAAGACCATTTGTGAAGCTGTTTGGGGGAATCTGCCCTGTATAACCTCCCCCAACGACTCACTAAAGGGACTGAAGCTTGAAGAACCAGAATGTACAAACCAAGCTGCACCCAAAATAAACAAACTCTAATGACCACCAAAGACAACTGGAGACCAGCGAAATATCAACTCCCCAAGTCCCACCCCCAGGACAGAATTCCCTCTTCTTATAGGACCAGAGGGTGATGACGGGTGCACGGGGGGGAGGGTGCCTTCTCTTCATATTAGCGTTGCTATAGAAACGACCCAGGGGATGACGCTCCTGTGCGATACCATGGATACAGAATGCTGCTACCAGGACATTCACTAAAGCACCAAAGTCTCATACACAAAATATTAAAGGGAACAATTTATGAAAAGTTATATATATAAAGATGACAAAAAAAAACGAAATAAGCAATCTTACTATGATTGTCACTATAATTGTTATTATAAAATGATTTAATGTATTTATTTCAGCTCTGTTTGCTGAAGTCTTTCTAGAGTCAGTAAAGGTCACAGAAGCCCGTCTCCTGTGTCGTATACCCTCTATACACAGGTTAACAACACTTCAACATCATTCTCATCATCATAGAACATACAGCTTCCACGAGAGAGAGCGACTGCTGCGGATTCTTTTCCATGACAGGTCACAGTCCTTCACCTCCTTTTCCACAGTTCTTCCCAGGGTCTCCGTTGGGCTGCTAGGCTTCCTTTCTTGGAAATTGTGGGTCTTGTACTGCACTTATATCCATGACTACTGATCTTTGTGGAAAATAACTGATAGGTTAGGCTTCTGCAAAGCGGTAGTATCCTATTTGTCATTCTACCTCTCAACCCACTGACATGGGCCTATACACTGGACACCAACCATCCCCCTTAACCACACAACCCTCAACCACCATCCCAACACAAAATTCTACCATGGCATTTCGATATGATTGAGTCACCAGTCACAATAAATCTATACTTGACTTAATCCTCTTGGCCCCATTGGGAGTGTAGGGTGTCCACAATGGCACTCTCACTCTCGTCTGTCAAGCTTTTCATTTGCATCCTGCCAAGAGATCCATGATTTACTACGTTCTTGTAGAGTGGAGCGTCTCCAGTTGCTTTTTGGCCATACCTGCTTTTATAACTAGTCCTCCTTCTCCTTCATCTGCACTGATCTGTAAAAACAGGACAGGTGGAAATCAGCAATATGGTGGATGTCTACTGGCCAGTTAATTACACCTGTTCTGTTCTTTCATATCTGAGCCGATGAAGGAAAGGAATAAAGGAAAGGAAGCAATCAACTTTGGACTATTGAGATGCAGCCCTTCTCTTACACACTCCCGCACCCCTCTCTGGCGGGAGGTCATTGAAGAAACATCCCTGCCAAGTGACCCAATCACATCGGCAGATACAAACAGCTGACTCAGGGGGGGAAAAGGGCTGTACCCGAGGAGTCCAAGGAAGGAGCAGCAGAGGAAAGAATCTGAATAGTGGGGGGGTTCTGGAAAGTCGCTGCAGTTCCACTTGGAATTATGGAAATATTCCACAGAGCCATTCCAGACTGGAAGGTATATGGTAATCATGTCGGGGAAAGAATGCCAAATATGTGCGTGAGAACAGAGCAGTGACCTGAGAGCTGCAGAACTGATGGGCCAAAAGCCCACAGACCCAGAGGAAGCACACACACCCATACTCTAAACAGTCTCACACAAATCCAGACGACACCAGTAATTCTACCTCAGTGCTATACTAAACACAGTATCATATCCCACAACAGGAACACTCTGCTTTTTGCTCACTCTCCACAAGACTTCCAATAAACAAGTTGAACCTACCCATTCGATGGTGAAGGATAACCGCTACCGGTATGGAGCCAGTTTCTACAGTACATATGCTCCCTACCTCTACCCAAAGAGTCTCAGCTACCCCAATCATAAATAGGAGAAGGTATGTGTCCCGAATGGATCCCTAAATTAAATGCACTACTTTTGACCAGGGTGTCATTTGGGACACAGCCAAGCTCTGCAGGTTGTAGTTTGAACTCTGGCATTTGAAACTACAGCACAACCTGGAACAAGATCATTATTCCAGTAACCACTGCAGGTTCCATGTCTATCAAAACTGTACTCCCATCTCCAGTACTGTTGCTATGGGAAACCACATTTGTCAATAAGGAAAATGACACGTTTCCTGTCCATAAGAGTGAGTAGTGTATTAGAACCAGTTGTAATCGATAAGAGGAGTAACTACATGGTTATGACTAGTGTTTCACCATGACACGCTCAGTGATAAACTGGGGTTAGAGCACCACCTCCTGGCAAAGTTCAGAAGAGCAGACATTCACCATATCTGCAATGAAGTTGAAATGGTCATTAAGGGCACAGACTAACATCTGGGTACACTCACTGATGTAACACACACTCTAGTTGGCTCAACGCACCACCACTGACAAGTACTTTATTCACAATGTCATTTCTTTAAAAAAAAAACATTTTAATATACACATTTTTTGACAAGACAACTCAGTTTACAGCTAAACTGAGCCCAGAGTTCCAGATTCTCTCATAACAAGCACAGAGGATCAGAGAGATGGAAAGGAAAAGTGACAATAGAACAGTGAATGACAGAGATAGAGAACTACAATGCTTAGTATGATTTTAATAAGAACAAAATGTTGTCAAATAAAATTACAAAATAATAAAAAACAAACCGTAAGAATGTAAGAGTCAAAAAGAAAAAACAAAAAGGTGTTGCCAGGATGCTGTATCCTCAGCAACCACGGCAACAAGCCCAGTCTCTTCACCGCATTTCCCAAGTCTCCACACACACCATACACACACACACACCATACACACGCGCACACAAACACTTGAGTGTGTGTCCCGAACAAGTGTTCACTCCAGACAGACGAAGCGAAAGAACCAGGAGAGATGGAGTGAGAGGGGTCTTTATTCCTCCCGCCCCGCTTTACTCACTCCATCTCTCATCCACCTTCTCTCAGAGCTGAGTTCAAGAGTCTCTCTCTCCCACTCTGCAGCGCCAAGGTCATTCTCTATCCATCCGTGTATGTCTAGGCAGGGTTGGGCACTGAAGAACTAGAGCTTAAGGTAGGACTTCTGAAGGGATTTACTAATGTAAGGAGTAAGATATGTCTAGTCCACTGTTGGTGGGTTATTGTAGATTGGGGAACAGAAGCCAGTGATGGAACATGAACGTGCAGGTGTGTGTGTGCATACGTTGCAGTGTGTATGTGTTTCAGGGGTGTGGTGGGAGAGTCCTTGTCAGAAAACGGGTACTGACAAAAGGATGAGGAAGAAGACGAGTTGAGCGCCTCTGCAACACACACTCCATCAGCCAATCAGATATCAGCTCCTCCAGGACTCGCTGCAGTATGATGGCGCCACCTGCAGGACAGAGACAGGTCAGCAACTACAAGCCAGAGTTTCAGCCAGTGTGTGTTTTTTACCTGCTATCTGGAGATGTAGGTGTAGGTCCGTGAGGGGGACCGGCCCTCTGACTGGCCATTGGTCGACACATTCAAGAAGTCCCAGATGAGGATGGTGTCGTCATGGGAACTGCTGATGATCTGGAACTCGTCAAACTGCAGCCGGAACACACGTCCCGAGTGCTCCTGAAAACAGACGCATATTTTACCATGACAATCACCTCAAACACCTTGACATGACAGAGACACACACACAGAAACTCACCACCAGTGTGCGCAGGCACAAGGTGCTGGCTGGGGCTCGTGGATCCAGAGCAGCTTGCAGATCCCACACCTTGATCTTACTGAAGAGAGAGGAGACAAGGTCAGAACAGCAGTGTGTGTGTGTGTGTGCTTTTGTTGGAAGAAGACAACGATCAATCAGTAAACTGTTTTACTGTGTGTGTGTGTGTGTGTCTCACCCGTCGTAGGCACCACTGACGATCCTCTTGTTGTCGAAGCGAATGCAGCGGACCAGTTCCTCATGACCCTCCAACACGCGCAAACACGCTCCACACTCTATATCCCATAACCTGGAGCACACACACATTACAGTTCATCAGGATTCATACAGTCAAATTCAAGTACTTCTTCCTCACACTAATATTTATTTTCAAGGACCATCCATTTGTAGTAGTTGATATTATGCAAATGTTTATAGTCACCACCAGAATGGTCTTTCAACCTCATTCTTAACAAAACAAACTTTGTACTCATTACTACTTGAAAGTTGTAGTCAATAATACATTGTTTCACTACATACAGTCAGTATTGATGTAATAGTAGTGATGAGCAGAGTTTTGGGATTCTGGTGAACACACATTTCCTATTCACATTAGTCAACCATTCCAGCTTAATGACTGTGTTTATTGGGCCTTTGGGAAGCTACTATTTAATAGCTAGGAGCCTGCTGCTTGGTAAAGCAGAATATCGCGGGCGTCCCGTGAATGAGGCAATCAGCAAAAAAGCTCTGGAGGTTGAAGGGGAAAAAGTCACAATGTTGAACTGGCGCCAGCACAAGATACAGCATTGTGGCTCTCCAGGGCCCCCCCCTTCGTGTGGCTCTCCAGGGCCCCCCCCTTCGTGTGGCTCCAGGGCCCCCCGTGTGTGGCTTCGTCTCTCCAGGGCCCCCCTGTGTGGCTCCAGGGCCCCCCTTCGTGTGGCTCTCCAGGGCCCCCCCCCTCGTGTGGCTCTCCAGGGCCCCCCTTCGTGTGGCTCTCCAGGGCCCCCCTTCGGGCCCCCTGTGGGCTCCAGGGCCCCCCCTTCGTGTGGCTCTCCAGGGCCCCCCGTGTGGCTCTCGGCCCCCTTGTGGCTCTCCAGGGCCCCCCCTTCGTGTGGCTCTCCAGGGCCCCCCTCGTGTGGCTCTCCAGGGCCCCCCTGTGGCTCTCCAGGGCCAGGGCCCCCTTCGTGTGGCTCTCCAGGGCCCCCCTTCGTGTGGCTCTCCAGGGCCCCCCTTCGTGTGGCTCTCCAGGGCCCCCTTCGTGTGGCTCTCCAGGGCCCCCCTTCGTGGGCTCTCCAGGGCCCCCCCTTCGTGTGGCTGGGGCTTCGTGTGGCTCTCCAGGGCCCCCCTCCCCCAGGGGCCCCCCTTGGCTCTCCAGGGGCCCCCTGTGGGCTCTCCAGGGCCCCCCTTCGTGTGGCTCTCAGGGCCCCCTTCGGCTCTCCAGGGCCCCCCTTCGTGTGGCTCTCCAGGGCCCCCCTTCGTGTGGCTCTCCAGGGCCCCCTCGTGTGGCTCTCCAGGGGCCCCCCCTTCGTGTGGCTCTCCAGGGCCCCCCTTCGTGTGGCTCTCCAGGGCCCCCCCCTTCGTGTGGCTCTCCAGGGCCCCCCGCCGTGTGGCTCCAGGGCCCCCCTTCGTGTGTGGCTCTCCAGGGCCCCCCCTTCAGGGCCCCCCCTGTGGCTCTCCAGGGCCCCCCTCATGTGTGGCTCTCCAGGGCCCCCCTTCATGTGGCTCTCCAGGCCCCCCTTCATGTGGCTCTCCAGGGACCCCCCTTCATGTGGCTCTCCAGGGCCGATTCACCCATGCCCGTAACGACAAAGTCCGACGCATTTCTTACACGGTGTGGGTTGGTTGGGTCCAGTGATGTGGTAAAAAGGTGGGTAAACTACACTGAACAATTATATAAAAAAAAAAAACATTTAAAAAGTGTTGGTCGATGTTTCATGAGCTGAAATAAAAGATCCTAGACCTTTTCCATGCGCACAAAAGGTAGCATTGAATCTACATTTGCCCAGCATTTTAGCTATCAATGTGACGTTTGGCAGCACCTGATCAATCAGTTCTGTACCTGCCTGGCTGAGTGGCAGTGTGGGTGGAATGAGCGAGCGCTCGCCTGGAAACCAGAATGCAAAACACGTGAGGAAATAAAACTACATTGTCTGCCTGGAAATTAATTTGCAAGACCAATACATTACTCCGACATATTTAATCATTATCTGTTCTTCAAGAAACAACTTGAGAAAATGTCTGATTTTCAAGGGACTCCAGTACCTTGATTTAAGCACTTCCAAGCACCTTGTGCGAACCCTGTCTCATGACCGACAGACATTTTACTCAGACACCAGTCCCACAGCACCCCGTAAACCTAGTGAAACTAGAATACACACTCCCCTACCGTATGGTGTTGTCCGAGGAGCCGCTGACCACTAGTCGGTCTCTGTACTGCAGGCAGGCGATGCCTCGCTTGTGTCCGTTTAGAGTGCGCACAAACTCACACGTACTGGTGCTCCACACCTGCAGGGGGCAGCAGAGACACTCCGATATGATGCCCCACATAAATATGAACATGAAAAACCAATATCCACTACTGTATAGACATTGAAATACTCAATGTGCACAAACATACACAGAAGCCCCATATTCTATATACCAAGATTGATCTAATCGCGCCGTTCTCCCACACACCCATCACACCTTAATGGTGCGGTCTCCAGACGCCGACACAATGTATTTGTCGTCGAAGTCGACCACGTTGACGGCGGCTCGGTGCCCCACGAGGACGCGCCGGAGGCTGATGTCGGTGGGCGAGGCCATGTCCCACACGGCGATGGAGCGGTCCTTGGAACACGTCACCATCAGACCGTTGCAGAAGCGCAGGTGGAGCACCGCCTCGTTGTGATGGATCAGAGTGTTCAGTACTTCACCTGACGTCACGTCCCACACCCTGACGGGGGAGGAGAGAGAGTGTCAAGGGCAAGAGGGATATGATGGGGAGGGGGGGAGAGTGTCAAGGGCAAGAGGGATATGATAGGGAGGGGGGAGAGAGAGAGTGTCAAGGGCAAGAGGGATATGATGGGGAGGGGGGGGGAAGTGTCAAGGGCAAGAGGGATATGATAGGGGGAGGGGGGAGTGTCAAGGGCAAGAGGGATATGATAGGGGGGGGAGGGGGGGAGTGTCAAGGGCAAGAGGGATATGATAGGGGGGGCAAGAGGGGATAGGGTGTCAAGGGCAAGAGGGATATGATAGGGAGGGGGGAGTGTCAAGGGCAAGAGGGATATGATAGGGGGAGGGGGGAGTGTCAAGGGCAAGAGGGATATGATAGGGGGAGGGGGGAGTGTCAAGGGCAAGAGGGATATGATAGGGGGGGGGGGAGTGTCAAGGGCAAGAGGGATATGATAGGGAGGGGGGGAGAGTGTCAAGGGCAAGAGGGATATGATAGGGAGGGGGGAGGATATGATAGGGGAGTGTCAAGGGCAAGAGGGATATGATAGGGAGGGGGAGAGAGTGTCAAGGGCAAGGGAGGGGAGGAGAGAGAGTGTCAAGGGCAAGAGGGATATGATAGGGAGGGGGGAGAGAGTGTCAAGGGCAAGAGGGATATGATAGGGAGGGGGGAGTGTCAAGGGCAAGAGGGATATGATAGGGAGGGGGGAGTGTCAAGGGCAAGAGGGATATGATAGGGAGGGGGGGAGGGGGGAGGAGAGTGTCAAGGGCAAGAGGGATATGATAGGGGGGAGGGAGAGTGTCAAGGGCAAGAGGGATATGATAGGGGGGGAGAGAGTGTCAAGGGCAAGAGTGATATGATAGGGAGGGGGAGAGTGTCAAGGGCAAGAGGGATATGATAGGGAGGGGGGGGAGAGTGTCAAGGGCAAGAGGGATATGATAGGGAGGGGGAGAGAGTGTCAAGGGCAAGAGGGATATGATAGGGAGGGGGGAGTGTCAAGGGCAAGAGGGATATGATAGGGAGGGGGGAGAGAGTGTCAAGGGCAAGAGGGATATGATAGGGAGGGGGAGAGAGTGTCAAGGGCAAGGGAGGGGGAGGAGAGAGAGTGTCAAGGGCAAGAGGGATATGATAGGGAGGGGGGAGAGTGTATGATAGGGAGGGGGAGAGTGTCAAGGGCAAGAGGGATATGATAGGGAGGGGGGGGGCAGTGTCAAGGGCAAGAGGGATATGATAGGGAGGGGGGAGTGTGTCAAGGGCAAGAGGGATATGATAGGGAGGGGGGGAGTGTCAAGGGCAAGAGGGATATGATAGGGAGGGGGAGAGAGTGTCAAGGGCAAGAGGGATATGATAGGGAGGGGGGGGCAGAGTGTCAAGGGCAAGAGGGATATGATAGGGGGGAGAGTGTCAAGGGCAAGAGGGATATGATAGGGAGGGGGAGAGAGAGTGTCAAGGGCAAGAGGGATATGATAGGGAGGGGGGGAGAGTGTCAAGGGCAAGAGGGATATGATGGGGGGGAGAGTGTCAAGGGCAAGAGGGATATGATAGGGAGGGGGGGAGAGAGAGTGTCAAGGGCAAGAGGGATATGATAGGGAGGGGGGGAGAGTGTCAAGGGCAAGAGTGATATGATAGGGAGGGGGGAGTGTCAAGGGCAAGAGGGATATGATAGGGAGGGGGAGAGTGTCAAGGGCAAGAGGGATATGATAGGGAGGGGGAGGAGAGAGTGTCAAGGGCAAGAGGGATATGATAGGGAGGGGGGGGAGTGTCAAGGGCAAGAGGGATATGATGGGGGGAGGAGAGAGAGTGTCAAGGGCAAGAGGGATATGATAGGGAGGGGGAGGAGAGAGAGTGTCAAGGGCAAGAGGGATATGATGGGGGGGGGGACTTATTGGTGAAAACAACGCCGAGTCCCAGTCACACACACGGACCAGCCATTAAGAACGTTTCGATTGAGTTCCACTGAGGGGATCAAACACGCACTCAGAACACACACTGGAATCAAGTGCCCGTCAAGCCGCTGCTAAGGAAGTGAAGACACATTTTCCTTGGATACCTCTATGGGAGAGTGAAGTAATGAGTGTGTGAAGGTTGAGTGTCCGTATGCAGCAGGCACTGCCATGTGTTGGCACACAGTCTTGCCTCATGTTGAGCATTGTGAAAATGTTAGCTAACCATCTTGACGATCATCAACAGTCCGTCACAATTTATACCCTGTCAAAGATAGACCTACCCTGGAGGGTGGCAACTGTTGACGATTTAATTGAAAAAGCGCTCTTCAGGCAATGCCTACAATCAGTGTGTGTTTACAGACAATTGCACAAGACTGTATGAAGTGTGGTAGAGACTGGCATTCACAGATGGTGGATAGCGCAGTGTAACACACTAGCTATAATACGTGAGGAGGAAGTTCTCAGACATATAGCGAAATCTCAAGGCAGAGTGCAACCAGAAGTCTCTCCATGTTTGGCTCCTCAGAGGGCTGGCTAGTGTGACAGTTGAAAATAACCGTGACGCAGTGTGTGATCGCGTCCCAAATGGTACGCTATTCCCTACATAGTGCATTACTTTAGACCAGATCCCTCTGGGCCCTGGTCAAAAGCAATGCATTTCATAGGGAATAAGCTGCCATTTGGGACAGTGATTGAAGACAGATCACAGATGGCTAAAGGAATGGGGTAAAACAGAGCGATGTGGAGACGGATGCACACCGACACGGTTGGCTATCGTGACTTTTTAGTCACGTTTCTAGGATGCTAATGTAGGGATTATGTGTATTTCCATGGAGCGGACGGTGAAGAAGTCATATCGCAGTTAGATAGGTGTGGAGGTATCATAAAGGTGTCCCAAAATGCCACTGTATTCTCCATATACAGTAGTGAAACCTATAGGTCCTGGTCAAAACTAGTGCACTACAGAGTGAATAGGTGCCATTCGGACGAAGCCTAAGCGTGCGTGTATGATGACAGCTGGGTCATACCTGACAGTGGAGTCGGAGGAGCCAGTGACAATGACTCTCTCATCATACTGCAGACAGAGCACAGAGCCTGTATGACCGGTCAGGATCTTCAGACACTCCAGAGACTGCTTGTCCCAGATCTACACACACAGAGACAGAGAAACAGAGAGCAGGAGATTTAGGTCAGGGTAAGAATGAGCTGGTCTCAGAGTATTGAGCATGCTCCATTTCCCTGCAGTGTGGAGGCATCTCTTTGTACTGCAGCTCTGGAGCTGGGCAGGCTAGCCCTTTCCTGGGTACCTCAGTCAGACACAGTCCCCCCCCCCCCCTCTAAAAGAATAAAGACAAATCCTCACGCCCCTCCCTTTCTCCCTCCAGGAAAGATGAGTGGAACAATTACTCCTTTCATATTTTAATTATTGTCTGTTCTCGGAGAAAGACAAGCTGCTGTTTCATTTCAAAGGTAATAAATACCATGATGATTCATCCATCTTGTCCTGTCAAAAAGATAAGCACAGTCGCACACACACCTTTATGGAGTTGTCTCTAAGGCCACTGATGATCTTATCGTCGTCGTACTGGAGGCAATAGACTCCTTTACTGTTCTCTGACCGACACTGGATCCTCTGCAGGTTGTGTCTGCCACACCGCCAGTTAGCCTCAATAGTCTACACAGAAAGAGGAGAGAAGACCAGGGGGGGTTCACAGGGAATGGGAAGAAGAGAGAAGGGATACACAAGACAACAGGGCAGGTAGAGAAGAGAGAGAAATGAGTGGATATGTGAGCGAGGAAAAACAAGAGATGGAGAGAGAACAACAAGGTGAGAGAGAAAAAGGATCTCTTTTCCATCAAGGTAATCAGCCTTTTCAAAGTCTATAGGTACACAACACACTTCCAAATTGCATTCCCTCTAGAGCACACTACTTTACACCAGAGCCCTATGAAACCAAAGGGCTAGGGTTTGTTTGTGGACGGAGCTCCAGTCTTACCTCTATGTCCTGGATGATCTTGGGGTAGAGGGAGTGGTAGTAGGAGTTGGGCGGGACTTCTGTCGTTCGGTTCTTGAACAGATACTTCTCCCTTAGATGACGGACAGAACATTAAGCCAATGAGAACTCAAATTTCAGAATTCAAAAGAAGTGAAATTGTTTGAGTGTGTGCCCGCTCACCACTGGTGCCTCTCGGACAGGCCCTTCCAGAGGGGGTCTGTGCGCACCATGCGTTCTATGAGTTTCTTCCAGAGCATGCCCTCTGAGATCACCCTCTGCCACTCCTTACACACCAGCTCCGCGGAGCACAGAGACTGTGCGTCCAGGAACGACAGGATGTTCTCTGCTATGTGGTCCAGACCCTGGGCTAGAGAGAAATACAGAGAGGGAGAAAGAAGGTGCAAGTGTGACTCCGTGTGGGAGAAGATCTGAATGTGTGTGGATGAGTGTGTGAGAGTTCAGAAGTCAGTGGTGTGTGTTGTAAGCATTCAAATGAGTTTGTTGGAGAACCTTAACGTGTGTGTATGTGTGTGTGTTACCTGGCAGTGCTGTGATGAAGTCACGTTGAAGCATGGGTTTGAGGTAGGAGTTGATGTGGCCGTGTTGGTAGTGGCACATATGGGAGATGAGGTGTTCTACAAACTCCACCTGGTCAGTCTCAGACCACTGGTCAAACAGGGCGATGCACTGCTCCTTCTCCTTGTCACAGTTCCCCTCTGACGGACGCTTACGAGAGCCTGTCATTACAGGACCATTACTAAGCTGACAGGGAGAGGACAGAGGGGTTACTGACACACACACGGGATGTAATGACTCCCTGATACGCATCGCTCCCCGATTCAAATGTTTAAAACAAGTGCATTGGTAAGCGGACCACAAACCAACCCAAATGTAGCATCAGTCGGTCAGAAAATCGATTCAAACTTTAGGAATTGCTGGTTCACGTCTTTTGTTGTTCCTCGTTTTACTTTCTTTCTACTTTCTGAAAACACCTCATCTTTAGTGACAACTGATGCGTCCTCTCCTTCAGTGTAGCACTGCATGTAACTGACAGTCAGTTAGCTGTCTTTTTGCATGCTAAACAACCCCAGTCAATATCAGTAGCCTAGTCAACCTGAGCACAGCTTCTCACGCTGACCAACGCGAGGTAGACGACCTGCTCCAGATCTTACATCTGCACCTGACAGTGGGTCGGTAGATGCCTAGTGTCCCGTATGGCTCTAATCTGACAGTGGTAGTGGGTCGGTAGATGCCTAGTGTCCCGTATGGCTCTAATCTGACAGTGGTAGTGGGGTGGTAGATGCCTAGTGTCTGTATGGCTCTAATCTGACAGTGGTAGTGGGGTGGTAGATGCCTAGTGTCCCGTATGGCTCTAATCTGACAGTGGTAGTGGGTCGGTAGATGCCTAGTGTCCCGTATGGCTCTAATCTGACAGTGGTACTGGGTCGGTAGATGCCTAGTGTCCCGTATGGCTCTAATCTGACAGTGGTACTGGGTCGGTAGATGCCAAGTGTCCCGTATGGCTCTAATCTGACAGTGGTAGTGGGGTGGTAGATGCCTAGTGTCCCGTATGGCTCTAATCTGACAGTGGTAGTGGGTCGGTAGATGCCTAGTGTCCCGTATGGCTCTAATCTGACAGTGGTAGTGGGTCGGTAGATGCCTAGTGTCCCGTATGGCTCTAATCTGACAGTGGTAGTGGGTCGGTAGATGCCTAGTGTCCCGTATGGCTCTAATCTGACAGTGGTACTGGGTCGGTAGATGCCTAGTGTCCCGTATGGCTCTAATCTGACAGTGGTAGTGGGGTGGTAGATGCCTAGTGTCCCCTATGGCTCTAATCTGACAGTGGTAGTGGGTCGGTAGATGCCTAGTGTCCCGTATGGCTCTAATCTGACAGTGGTAGTGGGGTGGTAGATGCCTAGTGTCCCGTATGGCTCTAATCTGACAGTGGTAGTGGGTCGGTAGATGCCTAGTGTC
The DNA here is from genome assembly GCF_034236695.1 of Oncorhynchus nerka. Lineage (NCBI taxonomy): Eukaryota > Metazoa > Chordata > Actinopteri > Salmoniformes > Salmonidae > Oncorhynchus > Oncorhynchus nerka. The sequence continues at coordinate 33,908,956 of NC_088400.1, forward strand.
CCGTATGGCTCTAATCTGACAGTGGTAGTGGGTCGGTAGATGCCTAGTGTTCCGTATGGCTCTAATCTGACAGTGGTAGTGGGTCGGTAGATGCCTAGTGTCCCGTATGGCTCTAATCTGACAGTGGTAGTGGTTCTTCCACAACAATCTTGACAAACTATTTCTGTACGGTCCTCGCTTTGTCCACGGGGGCATTGTCATGCTGAAACAGGAAAGGGCATTCCCAAACTGTTGCCACAAAGTTGGAAGCACAGAATCATCTAGAATGTCTTTGTATTCTGTAGCATTAACATTGTCCTTCACTGGAACTAAGGGGCCAGAACCATGAAAAACAGCCTCAGACCATTATTCCTCATCCACCAAACTTTAGTTAGCACGTTCTCCTGGCATCTGCCAAACCTAGATTAGTCTGTCGGACTGCCAGATGGTTTAGCATGATTCATCACTTCAAAGAAAGTGTTTCCACTGCTCCAGAGTCCAATGGCAGCGAGCTTTACACCACTCCAGCCGACGCTTGGCATTGGGAATGGTGATCTTGGGCCTGTGTGCAGCTGCTTAGCCAAGGAAACACATTTCATTAAGCTCTCCCCGAACAGTTATTGTGCTGATGTTGCTTTCAGAGGCAGTTTGGAACTCTGTAGTGAGTGTTGCAAACGAGGACAGACGATTTTTACTCGCTTCAGCACTCAACGGTCCCGTTGTGAGCTTGTGTGGCCTACCACTTCTCGGCTGAGCCGTTGTTGCTCCGAGACGTTTCCATTTCACAATAACAGCACTTACAGTTGACTGGGGCAGTTCAGCAGGGCAGAAACACGACAAACTGACTTGTTGGAAAGGTGGCATCCTATGACGATGCCACGTTTAATGTCACAGTTCTTCAGAAAGGCCATTCTACTGCCAGTGTTTGTCTATGGAGTAACAGCTCATGAGCTCCATCTGCAGTAGATTTTAATTTAAAAACTGAAAATGTTTACGCAACAAATACTAATGCATCAAATAGTATCGTTCTACAGTTAAACCGAATCATTTCAAACTAAAACGTATCGTTCCTGTATAGTAGACCATGTCTCTAAATACGGATCCAATCGTCTTGAATAGGAAAGATGCACATCCCTAACACACACAAATGCACATAGAGTTCCCTTCCCACTAAAATATAATTTCACATTTTCACAGTGTTTTTCAAGGACGATTGATACATTTTATGATTTAATCTCTAAAACACATTACATAGATGACATACACATACACATAATCCACCTACACACACCTTGGTGAGAATTGTGGTTTTCTTTGGGGAGAGGTCGTCTACGTGGTTCTGGGACTCCATGACTGACGTGTTCTGTATGGAGAAACAACAACATGACTGGCGTGTTCTGTATGGAGAGACGACAACATGACTGGCGTGTTCTGTATGGAGAGACGACAACATGACTGGCGTGTTCTGTATGGAGAAACGACGACAACATGACTGGCGTGTTCTGTATGGAGAAACGACGACAACATGACTGGCGTGTTCTGTATGGAGAAACGACGACAACATGACTGGCGTGTTCTGTATGGAGAAACGACGACAACATGACTGACGTGTTCTGTATGGAGAAACGACGACAACATGACTGGCGTGTTCTGTATGGAGAAACGACGACAACATGACTGGCGTGTTCTGTATGGAGAAACGACGACAACATGACTGGCGTGTTCTGTATGGAGAAACGACGACAACATGACTGGCGTGTTCTGTATGGAGAAACGACAACATGACTGGCGTGACAACATGACTGACGTGTTCTGTATGGAGAAACGACGACAACATGACTGGCGTGTTCTGTATGGAGAAACGACGACAACATGACTGGCGTGTTCTGTATGGAGAAACGACGACAACATGACTGGCGTGTTCTGTATGGAGAAACGACGACAACATGACTGGCGTGTTCTGTATGGAGAAACGACGACAACATGACTGGCGTGTTCTGTATGGAGAAACGACGACAACATGACTGGCGTGTTCTGTATGGAGAAACGACGACAACATGACTGGCGTGTTCTGTATGGAGAAACGACGACAACATGACTGGCGTGTTCTGTATGGAGAAACGACGACAACATGACTGGCGTGTTCTGTATGGAGAAACGACGACAACATGACTGGCGTGTTCTGTATGGAGAAACGACGACAACATGACTGGCGTGTTCTGTATGGAGAAACGACGACAACATGACTGGCGTGTTCTGTATGGAGAAACGACGACAACATGACTGGCGTGTTCTGTATGGAGAAACGACGACAACATGACTGGCGTGTTCTGTATGGAGAAACGACGACAACATGACTGACGTGTTCTGTATGGAGAAACGACGACAACATGACTGGCGTGTTCTGTATGGAGAAACGACGACAACATGACTGGCGTGTTCTGTATGGAGAAACGACGACAACATGACTGGCGTGTTCTGTATGGAGAAACGACGACAACATGACTGGCGTGTTCTGTATGGAGAGACGACGACAACATGACTGGCGTGTTCTGTATGGAGAAACGACAACAACATGACTGGCGTGTTCTGTATGGAGAAACAACATGACTGGCGTGTTCTGTATGGAGAAACGACAACAACATGACTGACGTGTTCTGTATGGAGAAACGACAACATGACTGGCGTGTTCTGTATGGAGAAACGACAACATGACTGACGTGTTCTGTATGGAGAGACGACGACAACATGACTGGCGTGTTCTGTATGGAGAAACGACGACAACATGACTGGCGTGTTCTGTATGGAGAAACGACAACAACATGACTGACGTGTTCTGTATGGAGAAACGACAACAACATGACTGACGTGTTCTGTATGGAGAAACGACAACATGACTGGCGTGTTCTGTATGGAGAAACGACAACATGACTGGCGTGTTCTGTATGGAGAAACGACAACATGACTGGCGTGTTCTGTATGGAGAAACGACAACATGACTGGCGTGTTCTGTTTGGAGAAACGACGACATGACTGGCGTGTTCTGTATGGAGAAACGACGACAACATGACTGACGTGTTCTGCATGGAGAAACGACAACATGACTGACGTGTTCTGTATGGAGAAACGACAACATGACTGGCGTGTTCTGTATGGAGAAACGACAACATGACTGGCGTGTTCTGCATGGAGAAACGACAACAACATGACTGGCGTGTTCTGCATGGAGAAACGACAACAACATGACTGACGTGTTCTGTATGGAGAGACGACAACAACATGACTGGCGTGTTCTGTATGGAGAGACGACAACAACATGACTGACGTGTTCTGTATGGAGAGACGACAACAACATGACTGGCGTGTTCTGTATGGAGAAACGACAACAACATGACTGACGTGTTCTGCATGGAGAAACGACAACAACATGACTGACGTGTTCTGCATGGAGAAACGACAACATGACTGGCGTGTTCTGTATGGAGAAACGACAACAACATGACTGGCGTGTTCTGTATGGAGAAACGACAACAACATGACTGACGTGTTCTGTATGGAGAGACGACAACAACATGACTGGCGTGTTCTGTATGGAGAAACGACAACAACATGACTGGCGTGTTCTGTATGGAGAAACAACATGACTGGCGTGTTCTGTATGGAGAAACGACAACAACATGACTGACGTGTTCTGTATGGAGAAACGACAACATGACTGGCGTGTTCTGTATGGAGAAACGACAACAACATGACTGGCGTGTTCTGTATGGAGAAACGACAACAACATGACTGACGTGTTCTGTATGGAGAGACGACAACAACATGACTGGCGTGTTCTGTATGGAGAAACGACAACAACATGACTGGCGTGTTCTGTATGGAGAAACAACATGACTGGCGTGTTCTGTATGGAGAAACGACAACAACATGACTGACGTGTTCTGTATGGAGAAACGACAACATGACTGGCGTGTTCTGTATGGAGAAACGACAACATGACTGACGTGTTCTGTATGGAGAGACGACGACAACATGACTGGCGTGTTCTGTATGGAGAAACGACGACAACATGACTGGCGTGTTCTGTATGGAGAAACGACAACAACATGACTGACGTGTTCTGTATGGAGAAACGACAACATGACTGGCGTGTTCTGTATGGAGAAACGACAACATGACTGGCGTGTTCTGTATGGAGAAACGACAACATGACTGGCGTGTTCTGTATGGAGAAACGACAACATGACTGGCGTGTTCTGTATGGAGAAACGACAACATGACTGGCGTGTTCTGTTTGGAGAAACGACGACATGACTGGCGTGTTCTGTATGGAGAAACGACGACAACATGACTGGCGTGTTCTGTATGGAGAAGCGACGACAACATGACTGACGTGTTCTGCATGGAGAAACGACAACATGACTGACGTGTTCTGTATGGAGAAACGACAACATGACTGGCGTGTTCTGTATGGAGAAACGACAACATGACTGGCGTGTTCTGTATGGAGAAACGACAACATGACTGGCGTGTTCTGTATGGAGAAACGACAACATGACTGGCGTGTTCTGCATGGAGAAACGACAACAACATGACTGGTGTGTTCTGCATGGAGAAACGACAACATGACTGGCGTGTTCTGTATGGAGAAACGACAACAACATGACTGACGTGTTCTGTATGGAGAAACGACAACATGACTGGCGTGTTCTGCATGGAGAAACGACAACAACATGACTGACGTGTTCTGTATGGAGAGACGACAACAACATGACTGGCGTGTTCTGTATGGAGAAACGACAACAACATGACTGACGTGTTCTGTATGGAGAGACGACAACAACATGACTGGCGTGTTCTGTATGGAGAAACGACAACAACATGACTGACGTGTTCTGTATGGAGAAACGACAACAACATGACTGACGTGTTCTGTATGGAGAGACGACAACAACATGACTGGCGTGTTCTGCATGGAGAAACGACAACAACATGACCGACGTGTTCTGTATGGAGAGACGACAACATGACTGACGTGTTCTGTATGGAGAGACGACAACATGACTGACGTGTTCTGTATGGAGAGACGACAACATGACTGACGTGTTCTGTATGGAGAGACGACAACATGACTGGCGTGTTCTGTATGGAGAGACGACAACAACATGACTGACGTGTTCTGTATGGAGAAACGACAACAACATGACTGGCGTGTTCTGTATGGAGAGACGACAACAACTGGCGTGTTCTGTATGGAGAGACGACAACAACAACTGGCGTGTTCTGTATGGAGAAACGATAGCACAGGTTTATAATATGTCTGTGTCCCTTACACACACTTCATCTGAACCAGTCAGACTATTGAGAGCCCTCTCCAGGTGTGTATGGATGTCGGTAGAAGACAACCATACAAGGTATTTGTTTCAGAGGATAGACGTGCTACCTCATCTGCAAAAATCATATTGCACTGTATCGCTTTAGACTCGTGGTCACCAACCTTTGAGTAACGATTTTTATTTTACATTAAGAAAAAGGACGTACAAAAAGTAATGCCTATGCAATATTAACCAATTAAAAACAGTTCTGTAGCAATGAGGTTTGTGCATTAAGCCACAGGCTCAATACATTATCACTGCTTGAATGGCCCTGCCAATGTTGTTCTTCTCAGAACATTTTGAAATGTAAAAAGTTAATAAATCATTTGTTGTTTTACTTGAGGCACAGCTAAGGGAGCATAAGAATTCACTTTCTTTTTTTTACTGGACTGATGACCTGCATCTGATGATCAGTCTGAGGGGAGGGAGGGAGCAGTGGTTAGGCTGCCTCTCACCCGAGTCACTGTCCCGCCACCCTCCGCTGAGAAAAGGGTATAGTCTTCCAGCTGATGGCGAAACTCAAGTTGCACTGCATTTTTTCTGTCTCGTGCACCAGTTCATGTTACTCCTACGATCAGAAAAATTTAAATATTCCTCGATATTTAAAAAAGCCAAGGCGCTAATATTAACAATACAAACTTATGGGAACACTTTGCTTTACTCATTACAGCTGCAGTGCTGGTTGTAGGGTGAGTGGAAGTAGGGAGAACAACGCATTTTATAAGCTATGAAATGCACGAACAGTCTTGACAGTGCTGAAATAACTTAAACATGACCTTGCTCAAAAACAGCAGCTCTTTTATGTATTCATTGAGTCTCTCTAGCCATCGTTTTAAAAAGTTTGGAAATCTCACAGTATCAACTTTGCGGTGTGTTCCAGGCTTCTTTTTACAGTCTATGGCTCCAGGAAACTGTTCAGACGTGGTGATCCGAGCTATCTGATTGGCCAGTGGTAGGCCTATAAGGGCGCTTGATTTATGCTCTGGGCCTGCTGGGTAGGGTAGTTCTACCTTCAGATACATTAAATGGCTAAAAATGGGAACACTTGGCATTCCCGGCACTAGGACTGCTAACTCAACAAAAAATAATGTTTGGTGATCAACTAGGAACGCCTTGGACATCGACCAGTTGATCAACCAGTTGGTGACCACTGTTTTAAACCAATAGTAACAGGACAGACAGACGGGTACACAGACAGACGGGTACACAGACAGACGGGTACACAGACCAGGTCAGGGATGATGCAGACACGCTCTGGATAAGAGCGTCTGCTAAATGACTTAAATGTAAATGTAGCAGTTCAGTACAAAGCAGACAGACCGGTGGTGTAGAGTGAGCAGCCTAGGCCATAGGGGCAGGCAGCAAGTGACACCCAGGCAAGCATACCACGGAGCCTCGCTACGCCTAACAAGCAGGGTGAGCACCCCCAGTTCTACACACCTCCAGGCAACCTCACACTGCTCCCCAGGCAACATGCTCTGTTAAACTATCCTTATTGTCCCCACAGCCAACTCCGCAATTCTGATTCAGATTAACTGAACAATTTTTACCAGATGAAGTTGTGCAATAACCACAGAATCTGGCTTATTTGTTTGTTTTATAAAAAATAAAAACATAAAACACTTCCTCTTTACAGTTGCGAGGGAGGGAGAGACGTAGCCTAGCTACCGGAAGCTTAACTTTCACTTCGATCAGTACTTGCTAGGTTTGGCCAGGCTTGATAGAAGCCTGTTCCTGTGATTCATGTATTAGCCTATTACGCTCACAGTGGTTTATCATCAATGTTCAGTTTATGGAGTAACGTTAGCAATCTTTTGGAAGCTGGCCTGGATCTACCTTGGAGCAGAAGATGCCAGAGAGGTGCCTGAGAGAAGAGCAGATTTTGGGGGAGGGAGAGGCGGGAAGGCAAAAGGGCCAATGGGAGGATGCAGGACACAGTACGTGGTGGTGTGGTGTTAGGGGGTGAAGAGGAGGGAAGAGAGAGTGGGGCAGCAGGTAGGTCGGTCAGAATTAAGAGGAGAGAGTAGCAGAACCTGGTTGTGAGCCCGGGTAGAGGGGATGCTCTGCAGGCACCTGAGTGCACACAAACTCTCTGCCACCGAGGAGCAGCCCAGCCAGAGAGAGCGAGGCACAGAGCTCTGTGAGAGAGAGAGAGGAGAGGAATGAAAGGAGAGAAAACAGGAATGAGACAGGGGGGGGAGAGAAAGGGAGATGAGGAGAGAGAGGAAAAGATATGAGGGAACAAGGGAGATGAAGGGGAGGAAAGGAGATGAGGTTTAGATGATAGATAAGACCGCAGCAGAAGGAAGAGGGTCGGAGACAGAGGGAAAGAATACGTAGATTAAAATAAAAAAAAGTGGGAGAAATAGAGTGAAGACAACGATGACCAAACAGAATAGGAGAGGAAAGAATAGATTGGTGTTGAGGAGAGATGTGTAACCAAACAAGTGTGTGAGGATGAGGAGAAGAGAAGGGAGGAGGAGTTGGGGGTAGTGAGGGGAAAACCAGTATTAGAACTACAAGCACATTTGCACAGTGAGCGCAAAAACACACACACACTTTCAAACACAAGGCATAGTTAGACATACAAAAGCATTATTAGACATGAAGTGGGTGGGGATAGGAAGAGGAGTGGGAGGGGCAACAGGCATGTTGGTCAATTTTCTGCCCTCTGATTGTTGTTAATGCCCTGCCCTCCTCACACTATGGAAGTGGTTAGTGATTTACATAGGGACAAAATGCAGACACACAGAAAACAATCTAGAACAAACCCAACATGAGTGTACATTGCAAAACAATTCAGTGAAAGTAGGCCATATAATATGGCCTAGGTTGGGGAAAGGCTACACCTGGGTAGGCCGGAGGGTAAATAGATCAGGAACATGGAACATGTCCTAACTCAAGTCCAATGTAGTTTACTTGCAGGGCTAATTTTAAAGTAGTTGTGTTTTAGAGGGGGGGGTGAGGTTTAACTAAATAGGAAAATGGAAAACTCAAGTCCTGACAGATTCATTAGTTAGTTACAGGTGAATGAATCACTTCAGAGAGTATTACTAATTTCTGATTCAGCATGAAAGTAATGCCATCCTTGCTGTGGTGTGAGGAGACAGTCTTGTTCTGTGGAATTTCACTTTCTCTGCTGGCTGGAACCAAATCAGTTACTTTTGATCAGACCCTTTTACTGTAAATATCAGGCTTACGCAAGACATTTCAGTTGAAGGCAAGACATTTCAGTTGTACAACTGACTAGGTATCCCCCTTACTCTACTATAAACTCTGTTTACAGCAAAAATGATTTAAGACCAACCACTAACAAACTAGAACTATGGGCCAACAGCTATAACCCCCCGAAATAAAATGTGTCTAGTTCAGCTAACTAGCTAATCAGCTACCAACGAATACTGCGAACTAACGTTAGCTACCTTGGTAAATTGAACGATGACAAGATGAAAAACCAAACATCAATAGCTAGCTAACTTAGACAGCTGGCATTTATGTAGCTGTCAAAATGAAGCTACTGAGTGTCAAGTAAATTGAAATGATTAATGAATCACAACACCATAATGTCAGGGTGCCAAACTACTAGCTACGTTAGTAATGGAGTTAACCATTTAAATACATCTTTCTAACTAGTTAATGTTGATGCCCACTTCCTTCTACGCAGCTTTATAAACACGCACACTAGCTACAATAGCATATCGACATTGAAGAGGGGTGGGGGCAACACGCTTCATTCTGTTTATATGATGATCTTAATATACATGTTTATAGCTAGTCATGTATGTTGTGTCCATAGCTAACAGGCTAACTAGTTAGCTAACTAACTATGACACACTGGGCCGTGTGGCGCAGCGTCACTGCAGTGAAACGCTACCCCGAAAATCTTGGCTTTCTGCAGCGGACGACTTTCAGTAACATTTCGACTTGTTTTTTTGTTGTTGTTTTTTTACATGTTACTGGTTCAAATGATCCACTGGAAAGGGAATAGACTGTCCTGTCACTTTGAAATATAGTTAGGTGTCGACGACCTAGTCAATCGCTGGACCAGGATACTCAAGGAAAAACATTGCTCTTTCAGGCACTCCCTCATCTTTCCTCCAGCTCTCATGACCGTCGGTTCGAATTGGTACCCCGCCAGCCTTCGATTCAAGGATCCACGGTTCCTTTTCGAGCCCAATAGCAACCCCGGGGACCTAAATCTCACCAACGCTTACCATTAATTCCAACGTGTTGTCCTCCATCTCCGGCTCCATGTTGCTGTTCCCCCCGAATCCCGGCTGTGAAAATAGAAACCCAACCCTGCGTCGGCGGCCTGCAAATGCAGAGACGTCATTAACTTCCTAAACTACAGCTTGGCAGGGCGGTTTAGTGGGGGATGGGGCACTCCCTTCAGAATCACACACTCTGATTGGCCGAGCTAAGCTAAAGAGGCGTGCATTAGCCCCATAACGATTGGCTTGTCGTGCTTTCCCGGCTTTCCCTGGTCTGAGTTCAGTACGTTTTGACGTTCAATTGATATGTACTGAACAACCAGTTGAAAAACGGGGATGGGGAACGCTGTCAGCATGGCTACTGCCCTTTAAATACGGCACTCATTGCTTCAAGCCACACCTAGCATCACTGAGGTATAATGGGAAGATTTTGATTATGCTGAGCCGCGGGGCACCTGGCGAAAGCGGAGGGAGGCGCACCATTCTCAAATCGAACTATAATCTGCACCGCTCGATCATTTTCTCAAGGCAGCATTAACCCTTTTGCATGGGAAACGCAGAATCTTAGTCATTACTACATGTGCTTAATTATGTCACTTCTGTTTTGAGCAGACTTCGCTGTAGGCTTTGAACATGGCTCATGCCTAGGAGCCAACCCGCTTCCAAATCGAATCGATTCCATTTTCAGCGGATACAAAATACACGTACACTGGCGACCAGGCGGGATTAATTGAAACCCACCAAGAACGCTCACCACACCTACCAAACGTACCCCGAAGTCTGTTGAATGTTTTGCAGACACGTGTAGTGAAGTACAAATCGTTCCGCCACGTAGCAAAACGTTCAAGTGAACTGAACGCACCTCCAGTGACACCCCAAACAAAAAGGACAAATGGTTGAAGGCGTTAACATACTGGGAAACACAAAGCTTTATCAGTAATCACTTATTGTAACGATATTAAATATCCTTTCTATCAGGCTCAGCGATGACTTGCATTTTACAAGCAGTACGATGAACACTTCGCCTTCCTGGCACCAGGACTGCCAACTAAAAAAATAATTTCTGTTGGGTCAGGTAATATTAGAGAATGATGTGAGGGGGCTGATGGGTTGGAGATTTGTGTTGATTGTGTAAACATATTCACTAAACAGGCAGCAGATAATTTGAAAAGCCTATGGATAATAATGGCTAAAATGACCATCTAGGCATGTATCTCTTCAAACAGGGATGTAAAGGCCAACTTGAGCAATGCCTGGGCAAATGTATTCTTACATATGTGATGAATTAAACGTGTAGAATGAGTGATAGGGTTAATCTCCTGAACTCCATTTTCTCCTTACCCTTTTTGACCACTGTTGATCAAGACCAGAAACCTGACCAGTGGTCTAACCGAGTGCATCTCTGTATTCCCAGTCATGTGAAATCCATAGATTAGGGCCTAATGAATTTATTTAAATTTCCTTATGAACTGTAGCTTAGTAAAAATCTTAAATTGGCATATAAACAATTCACACGTTCTACAGCCACTGAAGCTCATGGGTGAAATAAACATTTTTCATTAGCAGGGGAGCCGGTAGAGCCAGTACCTCTGGGAACGACACACTCCACATGATTGAGACCACAGTGGATGAGGAGGTAGCAATGGGTTTCAGCAGTTAAAATTTAATACCCCCCTTTCTCTACAGAAACCCAGGTAAAAAAATAAAATACAACAGCAGCAATTACCAGTAAAAAATAAAAAGCCTAAATATATATATAAAAAGCATTAAGGGGGATAGAAGGAGGTAGGGCAAGGACACGATGAGGGAAAGAAAGGAAAATATATGTTCTTTACGCGAGGATAGAGTCCAAAGTCTTCATCGGACCGGGGGGGGTTGCTGCGAGCGAGGATAGAGTCCAAAGTCTTCATCGGACCGGGGGGTTGCTGCGAGCAAGGATAGAGTCCAAAGTCTTCATCGGACCGGGGGGTTGCTGCGAGCAAGGATAGAGTCCAAAGTCTTCATCGGACCGGGGGGTTGCTGCGAGCAAGGATAGAGTCCAAAGTCTTCATCGGACCGGGGGGGGGGGGGGGTTGCTGCGAGCGAGGATTGCTGGGAACTTGCTGTTGTGTCCATTCAAAATGGAGGGGAGAAAAATAAACAAACTAAAACAATTTGAGTCAAGTCCAATCCAACCAGGGGAAGGAACCAGCACTCTAAGGCAGGGATTCACTCAGGATGGGTTGTCCCTCTCTGGATTGAAAGAGAATCTCAGTCTTCAGCGTGTGCGCGTTATTAGAAGTGTACATATATGGGAAGTGTGCGTGTTTCAGATTGAATGCATGTCTGTCTACATGGTCAGTACGTCTCTTTTCACTCGCTGAAAAAAAAAGGTGGCATATTTCTATCCTTATTTTGTCATTCTTCACCTTTTTCCCTTCTTTCTCCCCTATTCAGTCCGACTACCTAGTAGTCATCTAAATCAAAACAGTCGTCGTCCTCCGCCTGGTAATCTATGGCCTGGAAATCCACCCTGTACCGCAAGCATCCTGAAAGAGAGTAAGAAATAGTCAATTATCTGGATAAAGACTTGCGGGACTGAACAGTCATTACTAATATTAGGTTCATGAAGTTGACCTCATGCTGTGAATTACCGCCACAACATGACCGTAACAAAAGGACACCATGTTAGAATTCTATAAAACAACAACTGGTTGGTGTGGACTCACCCCCGATGCCACCGAAGCCCTTGACAAACTGAGACCCTTCCTGACTCTTGTCTGTGACGATCTCCAGCGTGGCTCCAAACTTCTTGTAGTTGTTGGCAAACCACTCCAGCAGAGGCATGCTTTCAATCAACTCGTGGTCCTGCCCAGTCTGAACATGCGAGCGCACACACACACACAAATGGACAGGTTTGAGAGGGCAAAGAAATGTAAACAAGTTAACACCAAATTCAACCATCCGAATGGGTTCAGGGACAGAAAGTGTTGAAGGCAACCGTGTGTGTACTTGCGTGTGGGTGTGAGAACAAGGGATAGAGAACAGGGTTTACCTCCTTGTCTGTGAAGTGGGACTTGTCCTTCTCCTGCTCTGGTGTTAAATAAAGAGTCTTCTCATCTGAAACACAAAGGACGATGGAGACAGGGAATGGGACACTGAAGTGTTCTCTTCTCAGTTGTTCTACTTCATGGTGCCAGAGGATATACTGCACATGGGGAGTGTGTGTGTACCGTTTTCTGTTCCGACGCTCTCAGCCCCGTGCAGGCGAAGAATATAGCGCATGGTGTCTAGGTTCTCATAAACGATGAGGATCTCCACAGCCCCCATCTCCAGGGCTTTGAGTGTGTCCTCCACCCCAAAACAGTACTTCCCCGTGTCCTGACTGATCTCATCAAAGTACCGGCCTGCAGAGAGTGAGCGAGTAGGAGAGAGAGAGAGAGCAAGAATGGAGGGGAAGACAAATAAAGGATAGAAAAAATAAACATTTAGTGCTGGAGAATGGGAAGCAATCATCACACTAATTATCATTACCATTCACAAGGAAACAATCTGCACTAACCCTAACAAAAACACCTAACACAGACACACATTCGCTGGGATAACCCAAAATCTAACCTCAACGTGCCACAAACAGACCTATGAGCTTCTTTTCCTGGATGAACTTGACGTTAGAGAGGACCTCTGCCGACAGCTCGATGGCCTGGTTGAAACCGTTCTCCCCTCCGTACGAGATGTCCACCAGCTTTAGAATCTTTGCCTGTAACCTCTGCACGCGCGCGCGCACACACACACACACACACACACACACACACACACACACACACACACAACAGGGGTCAGTGGGCCGTGAAATGCTTGATTCACTCAGAATCAGAAAATCAGAGGATTTACGCAAAAAGCATCAACCTGACAAAGAATGAACTGATCACAGTATGGATTAAATGCAGCATAAACCATGGATTAACACACACACTTACAGGGTCGAACATGTCGGACTGGCTGAGCTCAGTCTTGAAGTCGGCAGACCCTGCTAGGACCATTCCGGCCACGTTGACCTTGTCGTTGGCCACATAGAGCTGGACAGCTGTCTCAGCCACCTTCCTCACATAGTTGTGTCTCTTCTCCATCCTCAGACGGGCAAAGCGCAAAGCAGACTGACCTCCTCTGCCTATGAGAGAGAAATTGTATTGACTAAAGGGTATTGGTGGGGGACAACATCTCTAATGTTATTGTTCTCATCTCTGCGAGTGTGATGAACGAAGCGTACCGTGTTTCTTGGGCAAGTCCACAGTGAACTTGTGCAGGACCTCTCTAGTGTTCCCCTGGAGCGTCCCGAATAGAGCCCCACTACCATCTATCACTATGAAGCCAAACTTACTGTCATCAGACAGCAGGGCTGTCAACGCCTGGAGAGAGGAGAGAAGGAGAGAGAAAGACAAGAGGGCATTTCCATTACAATTGTCTCTAGAGACAATTAGAGAACACACATTCACACACATACAGGAGACAGACATGATTTGAGCTCCTACCTCAGTGTGGAACTTGTTGTCACAGAGGTACAGGGAGGTGTTGATGGGTTTAAAAGGCTCAAAGTCAATGTTGACTTTCTTCTCTTTGCCCTCGTCTGTCACGATGGTTCCACAGTACACCACCAGGCCATTAGGCGGCACTGCAGGAGAGACACAGGGATTATCAGTCAGCACAGGCAAGACCCAGTGACCCATAGTAAAAACAAACAACAAAGAACAGACTGACCCTTGCTGTAGCTTTGGAGTCTGCTATGAGGAGGTCAAGGCTTCAACATCACACAACTATGCAGTCAGTCACTCACCCTTGTTGTATAGCTTTAGTCTCTGCTGTACAGAGGTGATGGCCCCGAGCACAGAGAGCCTGTTGACTCTGCTCTTGATGTTGGAGGCTGTGCCAAACTCATCTGCCAACATCTTGGCCACTCTGGAGATCTGGTCCTTAGGGGGGATGATCAGCGAGATCATACTGGTTCCATTACTGAGGAGAGGGGGACAGGTGGTTAGACAACCTAAATACACACATTCAGTTGTGTACATAACTGTCTTAGTCATATCTCAAACTCTGAAAGAAAGGAATATGCGTCCACAATCAAAACATTGTTGATTCTGTCATTTTACTGGATCTACCTTTGTGTGACACTGGCACCCTTCAACATTGACAGTCTGACACCCAAACATTACCTTCCCAGTTTCCACTGTCTGAAAGGTGAGGGAGGGGGGCACACAGTTTCCATACAAGCTCTGTCCTTGACACCAAAGACTGCGCTGAAGTTCCACTGAGCCACATTGTCTGCATTCACTATACACGCTGCATACAAACGGGTAGCTAGCTGGCTTGTGAATATAGGTCAAATGGTCAACCGTGCATGTTTGTAACGTTTATAGAGGACAGTTGATTCTGGGTCAGTGGACAACAAGAATACTTCAGGAACAACGCCGTCCCTTTTGACCTAGTCACAGCTCGAGGAAGCCACGGAGCTGGATTTGTCAACTACGTATCAAAATTAATATGGATGACCGCTAACTAACGTTACACATCGTCACCAAAGAAAGACTAGGACACGGCAATTGGATTTCTGCTTGCTACTCATCGAGTATAGATTCCATACTTTCCACTTCCAAGTAGAATACACGTTCAATGCCATATCTTGACAGCAAGCCAACATCGCTACTAACTGCTAAGTCTAGCGCAGCATATGAGAACATAGCTGTGTTTGAATACCCATACTAACATAGTATATACTCATTAAGTATGTAGTATACAGTATCATTTCATTTTAGTATACTATAAACGAATGGTACCCTTTTCAGTTGAGCGTACTAGCGATTCGCCTGTCTACTGGAAGTCGATGCTGCTTGCTATTGCAACGGCTTTCTAGCATAAATTACTAGCTAGACATTTAAAAATCAAATCTGGAGTGCCAGAGTGCGCTCCAAGCGTTTGTAAATTCAGAAAGTTGTCAGAGTGTTTCGCTCAAGAGTGCACGCACACTGCCAGGCAATGTCACTGGATGCTCTGGCCGAGGAGTAGGGTTGATCCAAGCGTTCTGACCTCAAAACGGCATTCAAGCTAAATTGCTACTTCCAGACACAAATGAGAGAACACCTCAATCTGACCGTTTTACTCACCCTAGCAGAGCTGGTTAGGCTGTTTTCAAGTTATCCATAGCGTTGGTGACTAACAGTGCTGCTGGCAACAAGTTAATGATGTTTTTTTGCCGATGTTTACTGACACCGGCCATATTCAACTGGTTTATTCTGCGCTCTGCACCGGTACACTCAGACAAGAGTGCTCTGAAATCCGAGTAGATAGCCACAGCGAATATACGAACGAAACCGAATGTCCATTGGGAACACAAGACTACACCACTTAGCTAAACTAAGAATGACGAGAACAATCAAGTCAATAAACGTTGGATAGTTAGTTAGATGGCATTTTGTTGATATACTGGCAAGGTCGATATATTAGTAGCCAACTAACATTA
This sequence comes from Oncorhynchus nerka, assembly GCF_034236695.1. Taxonomy (NCBI): domain Eukaryota; kingdom Metazoa; phylum Chordata; class Actinopteri; order Salmoniformes; family Salmonidae; genus Oncorhynchus; species Oncorhynchus nerka. The sequence continues at coordinate 33,925,017 of NC_088400.1, forward strand.
GGTAGCTAGCTAACATGGTACATACTGTTGTAACCATATGCTATAAGGAATTTAATTTTGTAACAAAAAAAATATTTTTAAAAGTAATTAAATGTAACTTTTATTTAACTAAGCAAGTCAATTAAGAACAAATTATTATTTAAATGACGGCCTACACCAGCCAACGCCCAATTGTGCGCCACCCTATTGGACAGCCTGGATTCGAACCAGGGTGTCTGTAGTGATGCCTCTAGAACTGAGTTGCAGTCCCCTAGACCAGGATAGCGTAGCCAAATACATTTAAACTCAGTTTTTCATAATTCCTGACATATAATCCTAGTAAAAATGCCCTGTTTTAGGTCAGTTTGGATCACCACTTTAAGAATGTGAAATGTCAGAATAATAGTAGAGAGAATTATTTATTTCAGCTTTTATTTCTTTCATCACATTCCCAGTGGGTCAGAAGTTTACATACACTCAATTAGTATTTGGTAGCATTGCCTTTAAAAATGTTTTAACTTGGGTCAAACATTTCGGGTAGCCTTCCACAAGCTTCCCACAATAAATTGGGCGAATTTTGGCCCATTCCTCCTGGCAGAGCTATTGTAACGGAGTCAGGTTTGTAGGCCTCCTTGCTCGCACACACTTTTTCAGTTCTGCCCACAAATTTTATATAGGATTGAGGTCAGGGCTTTGTGATGGCCACTCCAAAACCTTGACTTTGTTGTCCACAAGCCATCTTGCCACAACTTTGGAAGTATGCTTGGGGTCATTGTCCATTTGGAAGACCCATTTGCGACCAAACTTTAATTTCCTGACTGATGTCTTGAGATGTTGCTCCAATATATCCACATAATTCTCCTCGCCCATGATGCCATCTATTTTGTGAAGTGCACAAGTCCCTCCTGCAGCAAAGCACACCCACAACATGATGCTGCCACCCCCGTGCTTCACGGTTTGGTTGGTGTTCTTCGACTTGCAAGCCTCTCCCTTTTTCCTCCAAACATAATGATGGTCATTGTGGCCAAACAGTTCTATTTTTGGTTTCATCAGACCAGAGGACATTTCTCCAAAAAGTACTATCTTTGTCCCATTGTGCAGTTGCAAACCGTAGTCTGGCTTTTTTTAATGGCGGTTTTGAAGCAGTGACTTCTTCCTTGCTCAGCGCCCTTTCAGGTTATGTCGATATAGGACTTGTTTTACTGTGGATATAGATACTTTTGTACCTCCAGCATCTTCACAATGTCCTTTGCTGTTGTTCTGGGATTGATTTGCACTTTTCTCACCAAAGTACGTTCATCTCTAGGAGACAGAGCGTGTCTCCTTCCTGAGCGGTAGGATGGCTGCGTGGTCCCATGGTGTTTATACTTGCGTACTATTGTTTGTACAGATGAACGTGATACCTTCAAGCGTTTGGAAATTGCTCCCAATGATGAATCAGACTTGTGGAGGTCTACAAATTTTTATCTGAGGTCTTGGCTGGTTTCCCCATGATGTCAAGCAAAGAGGCACGGAGTATGAAGGTAGGCCTTGAAATACATCCACAACTCCAATTGACTCAAATTAGGTCAATTAGCCTATCAGGAGCATCTAAAGCCATGACATCATTTTCCAAGCTGTTTAAAAGGCACAGTCAATTTAGTGTATATAAACTTCTGACCCCCTGGAATTGTGATAATTCTAAGTGAAATAATCTGTTGGAAAAATTACTTGTGTCATACACAAAGTAGATGTCCTAACCAACTTGCCAAAACTATAGTTCGTGAAAAAGAAATGTGTGGAGTGGTTGAAAAACTAGTTGACTCCAACATAAGTATATGTAAACTTCCGACTTCAACTGTATATCCATACTATGACCAATAGGCATCAAATCAAATGTTATTTGTCTCATACACATGGTTAGCAGATGTTAATGCGAGTGTAGCTAAATGCGTGTGCTTTTAGTTCCGACAATGCAGTAATAACCAATGAGTAATCTCACCTAACAATTTCACAACAACTACTTTATACACAAGCGTAAAGGGATGAAGAATATGTACATAAAGATATTCTGACTTCCTGGCATTCTATATACTCAATTTACGTCACAAATAGTTCGGTTAGTATGAGTATTAGGACACAGATAATTGTGATTACCACACCAACACGCTGTTCTTCAAGACCCTATCCACCGTAGCCGGCGTTTTCAGCTAGGTAACAGCTAGCTGACATGTCGCTAACGTTAGTTAAGCCGGACATCAACACACAAACAACCGAGCTAGCTACAAATAACACGGCAATCAACATAATAAGTATACGATTAACATCGAATACTGGTGGGAACTAAAGTTAATTACAATGTTGGCTGTGTTAGCAAGCTTCCCAGCTACTATAGCTAAACTACCACTCCCAAATCCGGCCTCACTTATCCAGCTGTTATCACATGGTCCATTCACGTCGGCATATCGACACTCAGGTACACACCGTATTCAACCACTTACCCACGGGCAGCTTCCAAACTTTTAATCAGTTTCTTGATTTTCCATATCTCCACGTTCCTGTCTGCCGCGTTAGGGTCATCCGCCATCTTTCCTGCTGTAATCGCGTCAGCACCTAAAAGAGAAGAACGTTAGCTGGCTAACGTTACATCGGGTTTTAGGTTGCCAGGGTGACAGTTGTGTACCCCTCGGAGCTAGAGGCGGGTGTCCGAGAGGGACCTGGATCAGCAGTGGTGGACCTTCCCCGGATGAAGAAGACTATACCCCGCTTGCTGTGTCGGCAAAGTGCGCGGAAAAATTAGGCCTATACACTCTTCCCAACCTATTCGTTATATAACGTCGCAACCCGACAAAACTTCGCCGCATTTCATCAATAAACAATTAAAATATTCAACTGTCAACCCGTTCCACCAGACACCTTGCATGTACAAACACAATCGACGACACCGTACCTGCCTCGGGCAACGCCGCTCCGGTCTCTACGCTACGGCTACCACGCTAGCTGAATCAGTCCTCAGTGAAATGACGGCTCCTCTACACAAGTTTCGCGTGGTGAGATGATGTGATTTCGGTTATTCTCACTTCCTGGAAACCGCGTTGAAACGGTGAGTGACTTTGTTGGTTGGTCAAACTCCATGTTGATCACGGATATCTGCACGATGATTGGAGTGATGAACTATTATACGAAAATGGGCGGGGACATCTCAAAATGTTTCACATGGGATTTGTAGTCAAAATTATATTTTATGACGGATCACAACTTGAAGTTCACTTGAACTTCTGTAGTGACTTGAATAGAGAAAAAACATTAGCTAGCTAGGCAATGTCATGAAATGAAAATATCCATCAGTCACATTACCAAAGTTTGGTCGGTGGAAAAATGGATTTAGTCAGTTATGGAAGCCTCTAATTTCCTCTATATACTATTGAGTACTTTCCAATTGCATTAAAAAAAAACTATTTCTACTGGCAATGTAGAACAAAATCTACAGTATTTCTTCCAAAGTAAAGCCCAGTGTTGCACCACTAGATGACAGCATTGATTCACTAAAGAAAGCAACTTTATGGTACTACACAACCCCTCCTGCTCCTCCATACATCTCAGATTCCATTCTAATTTCCCCTCTGCACTGATACCCATATTACAGACAGTAAATGATACAGCAGTTTGCGAGGCAGTCTTCCTCCAATACAATATAAACACCCATGTATCACCCTCTGTCTGCCATCAGAGCTGTAATCTGTCGCCTGGAAACGGATCCGGCCTAGTGTTCAGTGTTCTGGTCAGACAAGTTACATTTTCCCCAACTCAACAGATTCTCTGCAGACAGGGTCAGAGTGATATCATTATGTTACTTCAGACAGGTAAAGGGGAGTCAAGGAGAGAAACTCATGTTCTGTCTTTGTGTACAGTAGTAGACCTAGAAGAAACTGCAACCTACAATGACCTCCAATGATTTCTGATGACCCCTCTAAGGTAGAGACAACCATATGAGAGAGGTTGGCTGACCATGTGTGTGTGTGGGAGGGTTATGGCGAGAGCGACCCGACACAGATGCCATCAGGTCCGCTCTGCTCCACTTTCCATCTGTGACCATCTGCTAGAGGGAGGGAGGGAGGGAGAGGATGGATGGAGGGATGGAGGGAGGGAGGGAGATGTACGGAGGGGATAGAGGGAGGAAGAGGATAGAGGGGGGAGGGAGGGATGTTGAGGTGTTCAAGGGCATCCCTGTGCTTGTCACAAACTGAACAAAGGGGGAGGGGATGGGTGGCGCTTTGGGTTGAATGCGGTGAGACACACGCACATATCACTATGTACCACACCCCACACCTGCTCTCTGTCCCTCATGTCACATTCAGTTTAGTGCCAACCAGGAGACTGTAAGAGCTGACATATACAGTACAATCATTGGAGCAGACAGAGGTAGCAGTGACAGGGCACTGGCCTAATCCGGACCTAAAGCAGGACAAACACAAAAACTGACCTTGGATAAGTGCTGAGGGGGAACTATATTGATGACTCTGACTCAGAATTGACCACATACTGGTGGAGTTCAGACACATGAATACTGAATGTGTCAAATGATTAAACCAGTTAGTGCTTCATTCTCATTTCCATCAGCACAGGGTTTATTAAGCCTGGGCCAGCCTCTTTCTTAACATCAATGACTGCGTAAATGGAGCCATGCAAATCAAACTTGATCAAATGACTGTGATTCCTAATCTCTGGTGTTATATAAAATACCCATTAATGCTTGGATCATTTATTCTCCCTCTGACAACGTCATGTCCAGTTGGGAGTGTAAAGACGCAGCTTTCAGGAAGCCAGGGAAAAACATTGAAACCTCAGAGGGAATTAAGCAGCAGTTTTTCCGCATGCTAATTTGTGTCTCACTGTCTCTCTGTCTGCCACATATTCAGACAGGGGATCATACTCATCAGCACTTCAACAACTAGCATCCCCGCTAAAGACACATCTTCTTAAGCAGCTGTGTGTGTGTGTGTGTGTGTGTGTGTGTGTGTGTGTGTGTGTGTGTGTGTGTGTGTGTGTGTGTGTGTGTGTGTGTGTTGTGTGTGTGTGTGTGTGTGTATCTGGCGGAGTCTATCTGGTATCTTGTGTGCTTCTGCTCTGTGTTTTGGGGTATGGAAGGAATGCCAAGACGAGGAGCCCATAGCCAGGGCTTTTCTGTGTGTTTTGTGGTGTGGAAGGAAGGAATGCCAAGACGAGGTGCCCATAGCCAGGGCTGTGCTGTGTGTTTTGGGGTGTGGAAGAAAGTGTGAACACGAGGCATCCATAGCTGGGGCTTTGCTGTGTGTTTTGGGGTGTGGAAGAAATTACCAAAATGCTGTGCCCATAGCTGGGGCTTTGCTGTGTGTCTTGGGTTGTGGAAGAAAGTACCAAGATGAGTCTACATTCTCGTCACATCACCGCCTCTCCCTCCCCTTCTTTCCTCTCTACGTCTTCCTTGGAGGCAGACAAGACATTTAATGATCTGCTCCTAAATATTAAGTGGATTAATCAGGAACAGAGCTAGAGCTTCATAAATAGCAATGAGAGGCGGTGAGACGAGAGGGGGTCGAGGATCCTCTCCGTATCCACTGTGTAGAGCTATTAAGAGTTTATTAATGCACTGGATTAAACCCAATAACCTCTATTTAAAGAAGGTGGGACATGCAGTCTATCTTAACGATGGGTCTCATAGGGGTCACACCGAAAGGGGATTGGGAGCCAGGGAAACAATTCCCGCCTCCACAGCTGAGTGACATGGGGCAAAAGCCAATCATATTTCATCTATGAGGGAGCCCTGGAGAGTTAGTGTCTCGCCCTCTTGTACAGAACCTTTCGACGTGCTTAGTGGCGATATAGAGACCCAAACTGCTTAACGCTGCGGGTTGAAGTTAAATATATAATGAACACGTTTCCATTTATGCTACGTTAATCTGCACCTTTCACCAACCAAAAAATGTCCCCGATACAGCAACAGCAGATGTGGTACTTCTGAGTTTTAAACTTGAGTAAAACGAGAGAGCAAGTCATATTTAGGAGGAACAATCAAGCCCTCAAGTAAGGGACATGACAATCCGATGAGGGGCTGGTTTGACAAATGTCAACATGCTCTGTCAACACATTGATGCTATGTCAACACCTCTCCCTGATAACGCCTGCTGTCCCTGAGAGGAAGCAGAAACAGTACCCTATGTTCATCCTGACAGTATCCATGGGGCTTTTGCAGTGTCTTTGTTAGGCTTGCGTCTGCAGGGGAAATAATAGGAAACAAGTGGCGTTTAACACGTTCAAACAATCTGCATCAATTCAGCCCATGGTACCGTATTTCAGTTCTCCAGAAACCTATTTCCTTGGAGAATAGGTGGTGTATGAGCCGCAATATTACAGTTCTCCAGAAACCTATTTCCTTGGAGAATAGGTGGTGTATGAGCCGCAATATTACAGTTCTCCAGAAACCTATTTCCTTGGAGAATAGGTGGTGTATGAGCCGCAATATTACAGTTCTCCAGAAACCTATTTCCTTGGAGAATAGGTGGTGTATGAGCCGCAATATTACAGTTCTCCAGAAACCTATTTCCTTGGAGAATAGGTGGTGTATGAGCCGCAATATTACAGTTCTCCAGAAACCTATTTCCTTGGAGAATAGGTGGTGTATGAGCCGCAATATTACAGTTCTCCAGAAACCTATTTCCTTGGAGAATAGGTGGTGTATGAGCCGCAATATTACAGTTCTCCAGAAACCTATTTCCTTGGAGAATAGGTGGTGTATGAGCCGCAATATTACAGTTCTCCAGAAACCTATTTCCTTGGAGAATAGGTGGTGTATGAGCCGCAATATTACAGTTATCCAGAAACCTATTTCCTTGGAGAATAGGTTGTGTATGAGCAGCAATATTACAGTTCTGGATTTGTAGGCTTGGTCTTGGAATGGCTCACATTTGGAAAGATTCATTTTTCTGTGACGTTGACTGAACAAGATACCGGGCTGGCCCAGCCCGACTTGATTTTCAGACACTAATCTTAGGTCAGTATTGTGTGTTTTCCCCAAATGGATTTGAGAAGGGTAGGCTGAACCTAGATCTGTGCCCAATGCGCCGTTTCTATCCATAGCTATATTAATCCACACCACCAGTCACAGATCACAGCCCTAACCTAGTTTTAAATCACCATGACACAGCCATAACAGACTCAGAATGATAGAGGGTGTGAGAGGGCAGAAGAGATAGAGGGAGAGAGACTGGAAAATGGATTTCCTTCCAGCTGCATGAATCAAATTGAGTACAAAAGGGCATTATCAAATCGATAGATTTAATATGGCATATTAGATGAAGACAAAGGCATGTCTGGTGAGGGGAGTTAACTTTTGACTGATGTCACTGAGACACATCAATATAGTCCATTGCCATTTGGATGAAGGATAAGCTGTAAAATGTAAAATGCAATAACACAACTCCCAAACCTCGATGAAACTTGTAAAAGGATTTTAGCTCATGTATGCCTGAGTGATAGAGTATGTGTAATATATATTTTGTGTGTGTGTGTTCACGCAAAAATTGACATCATTTAAATAAGACCATCACACAGAGTAGGTACAGGACAGGACAGACTTAAATTTATTCAGACAAACATTGTGGAACTGTTACAATAAAATCAAGATATTTTCAGCCCATAACATCAACATTCCATTATAGCTCCAGAAGGGGAAAAATAAGACACTGAAGAACTCACTACACTATGCTTCTATGGAAAGAGCTACATGAATCTAGCTACATTAAGGACAATTGATTTACACACTTTAGTCTGTTAAATGCAACTGGACAAAGCCACAGTGCCTTCACATGGCAATATATTACACCCCTTTCACAGAGTATTTTTTTCTCTTTACAAAGTAAAAAATATATAGAATTAACAAAGAAGACTTTAGCAAATATGGCCATGTATGTGTTTGTTTGGACTAGCGGAGCTGTCATACTAGAACTGTATGTGTGTGTGTGTGTGTGTGTGTGTGTGTGTGTGTGTGTGTGTGTGTGTCTATCTGAGGACAGTTCAGTAACTGTCTAATACATGTTGGAAATGAGAAGGACCATTTCCTTCTCAATTATTGCGCTTTTGTTATTGCGCTTTTGTAGACGTTTGAGCAACTAGGGTTACTCAGCTTTGTACACAAGTAGGCCAGGCAAGGGAGGGACAGCAGTGACATCAGGACAGGGCAAGGGTCACTTAAGACATCATGAGAGGGCAAAGGTCAAGGCCAGATTGATGGCAGGATCAAAAAAGGAGCCTTACACTGCTTCGGAAAGAGATTACTTTATACACACATGTTACAAGCATGTTACAGTCTCTCTCTCTCTCTCTGTGTGTGTGTGTGTGTGTGTGTGTGTGTGTGTGTGTGTGTGTGTGTGTGTGTGTGTGTGTGTGTGTGTGTGTGTGTGTGTGTTAGTGGAAGGTTTATTGTCTCTCTGGCTGATGTACACACAGAGAGGTCAGAGTTTAAGATGCAAAGGGTAAAAAAACGAAAGGGTCATCATGCATGTTATTGACGAGATCAACAAACAACCAATCAATATCAGGGTCAGAGGTGAGATGTCAGAGGGGATGCAGTGACCAGATGAGTTAATGTTGTGATCGATACAGGAAATCACCCAAAAGTTGTTACTAAATACACAGATATACAGTTGAAGTCGGAAGTTTACATCCACTTAGGAGTCATTAAAACTATTTTTTTCAACCACTCCACAAATTTCTTGTTTAACAAACTATAGTTTGGGCACGTCGGTTAGGACATCTACTTTGTGCATGACACAAGTTTTTTGGATGTGTACCTGTGGATGTATTATTTTTCCAATAATTGTTTACAGACAGATTATTTCACTTATAATTCACTGTATCACAATTCCAGTGTGTCAGAAGTTTACATACACTAAGTTGACTATGCCTTTAAACAGCTTGGAAAATTCCAGATAATTATGTCATGGCTTTAAAAGCTTCTGATAGGCTAATTGACATCATTTGAGTCAACTGGATGTGTACCTGTGGATGTATTTTAAGGGCTACTCAGTGCCTCTTTGCTTGACATAATGGGAAAATCTAAAGAAATCTACAAAACAAAAATGTAGACCTTCACAAGTCTGGTTCATCCTTGGGAGCAATTTCCAAATGCCTGAAGGTACCACGTTCATCCGTACAAACAATAGTATGCAAGTATAAACACCATGGGACCACGCAGCCGTCATACCGCTCAGGAAGGAGACTCTTTCTGTCTCCTAGAGATGAACGTACTTTGGTGAGAAAAGTGCAAATCAATCCCAGAACAACAGCAAAGTACCTTGTGAAGATGCTGGAGGAAACAGGTACAAAAGTATCTATATCCACAGTAAAACGATTCCTCTATAGACATAACCTGAAAAGTCACTCAGCAAGGAAGAAGCCACTGCTCCAAAACCACCATAAAAAAAGCCAGACTACGGTTTGCAACTGCACAATGGGGACAAGATCGTACTTTTTGGAGAAATGTCCTCTGGTCTGATGAAACAAAAGTAGAACTGTTTGGCAATAATGACCATCGTTATGTTTGGAGGAAAAAGGGGGAGGCTTGCAACTGTGAAGCACGGGGGTGGCAGCATCATGTTGTGGGGGTGGCAGCATCATGTTGTAGGGGTGCTTTGCTGCAGGAGGGACGGGTGCACTTCACAAAATAGATGGCATTATGAGGGAGGAAAATTATGTGGATATATTGAAGCAACATCTCAAGACATCAGTCAGGAAGTTAAAGCTTGGTCACAAATGGGTCTTCCAAATGGACAATGACCCCAAGCATACTTCCAAAGTTGTGGCAAAATGGCTTAAGGACAACAAAGTCAAGGTATTGGAGTGGCCTTCACAAAGCCCTGACCTCAAACCAATATAACATTTATGGGCAGAACTGAAAAAGTGTGTGCGAGCAAGGAGGCCTACAAACCTGACTCAATTACACCAGTTCTGTCAGGAGGAATGGGCCAAAATTCACCCAACTTATTGTGGGAAGTTTGTGGAAGGCTACCCGAAATGTTTGACCCAAGTTAAACCATTTTAAGGCAATGCTACCAAATACTAATTGAGTGTATGTACATTTCTGACCCACTGAGAATGTGGTGAAAGAAATAAAAGCTTAAATAAATGGTTCTCTCTACTATTATTATGACATTTCACATTCTTAAAATAAAGTGGTGATACTAAGTGACCTAAAACAGGGAATTTTTACTGGGATTAAATGTCAAGAATTGTAAAAAAAAAAAAAAATGTATTTGGCTAAGGTGTATGTAAACTTCTGACTTCAACTGTATATTGTTATGGTTGAGGGACATGGAAATAGTTAGAGAGGGGGAAGGAGAGAGAGGGGTAAGGAGAGAGAGGGGTAAGGAGAGAAAGGGGAAGGAGAGAGAGGGGGAAGGAAGAAACAAATAAGAACAGAGAACAAAAAGGGAGGATAGGCATTAGAGAAAAATATACATTTTAGGGAAAGCGAAAGAATGCCCAAAACCCAAAAGCATACATTTCTTCCCCTGAGTTCCTCTGCCTGTCTTTCATCTTGGAGCGAGATGAAAGGTTGACTCTACGGGCGTTAAATGACCACCCATTACCCACACCCCCCATTCCGCCCAATCATGGTGTGCATTACTCGTCTCCACAGAGACCCTGGGCTGAGAGACAAGGCAGCGAGCGATATGACAGCCTCGCAGGGGAGACATCTCTGAGCTATAAAAAAACAAAATAAGGGAAACGAGAGAGAGGAGCGCTATGGCTGTAAAACTCCCTCACACATTCCCCCAGTGTGAAAAACAGAGGAGAGAGTGAGAGAGAGAGGAGGGTAGAGAGAGGGAGAAAAATAGGGAAAATAAGCGAGTGACAAAATGATAGTGAAGATGAGCAAGAGAGAAGGGGAGCTAGAGGGAGTGGAAGGCTGTGAGAGAGGGAGCAGAGGAAGAGTGAGAGAGTGGGAGATTTGAAAGTGAGCAATCAGTGTTAGGTCGTGAAAGGCTGTTTTCTAATTTGCTGTGTGCCTGCCTGGAACTACACTTATATTTTACAGATTGAAACATCAGTGGTGCCAACTGATTGGCTGAAGAGTAGAAGAGCTCAGTGATGTATTGTGTGAAGTTTTAGTCAGTGCTGGATCCCTTTCAAAAAAAGATTGAAAACTGCAAACTGTAGTAAGTGCAGTGGTATTTTGGACGCAGTAATTGCAGAATAACTGCAGTTAAACTGCTGAAGTACTGTAGTAAAAACAACAGTTATACTGCACTCTGACTGGAATCTTTTTCCGTAAGGGATGAGCCAAAGTGTCAATCACAAGAGTCTCACACTTTAATCAAAGATCCGTTCAAGATGTGTTCCCGCTGACCAAAGCACGCCAAAGCACGCCAAAGCACGCCAAAGCATGCTTACAAATACAGTACTGACAACTGATAATATAGTGCCTGGCTCAGACCCTCAAATATATACGTCCGATCATCCAAGGCCTGTCATTATCAAAGTGGAATGCCACTGAGCATTGTGTGGGTGTGCTTATACTGTTCCAGTGTAAGGCTTAACTGTTCAAAAGCCTGCCTTCTGGGTTAAGCCTATCTCATCTGGGTTTGTGGGCTAGATGCGTTCAGATAACTGACCTCACTTGATTACCACGCGGAATATTCTGGGGAAAAAAGCAGGAAGTTATTTAGAATAGAAGGTATAGAATGTTCCACTTCCTCAGTCAACAGTGCACACCAATGGCTACAGAAATAAAACTCTATGACAAACAAAACTATTATGCTATGTTCCTTTTAACAGACTCACTGCTTCTAGTTGTGTGCCCCCCCCGCCCCCCCCCCCAAAGCGAACCCTTAAAAGCATTTTCTCTTTGTGTCCGTTTCTAAATCTGCAGGCTGGATTTGGGAGGGTTTGAAAAAGGTCTGAATGATGGCAGGGCTCTTTGTGTGACCACAATTAGATTTCTCTGTTCTGTAGTTCTACAGACTAAGTGCCTCCAACTGAAACAGAAGTACAAAACTAGCAGGGAAAAAAGTCATTATCAAAGCTTTCAAGTTGAAGAGAGCGGTTGCTATTTAGTAAGTGGCTAACAACATGGTTTTGAACTTTTAAAAGCTCAATTGGAAGAGGAAGCATCAAATAAAGACTGCACAGCATTGAGACGGCAAGGGGAGGGAGCACTGCAGCAGCCAATATGGACATTGTCAAATCAACATCTAATCCAATTTTATTTGTCACATGCTTCGTACACAACAGGTGTAGACTAACAGTGAAATTCTTACTTTACAGGTCCCGTTCCAACAACGGACACAGGATACATAGAGAGTTATACACTGAGTGGACAAAACATTAGGAACACCTGCTCTTTCCCTGACAGACTGACCAGGCGAATCCAGATGTGATCCCTTATTGACGTCACTTCTTATATCCACTTCAATCAGTGTAGATGAAGGGGAGGAGACCGGTTAAAGAAGGAATTTAAGTCTTGAGGTGAGGCAATTGAGACATGGATTGTGTATATGGGGCGTTCAGAGGGTGAATGGGAAAAACAAACCTTTGAATGGGGTATGGTAGTAGGTGCCAGGCGCACCGGTTTATGTCAAGAACTGCCACGCAGCTGGGTTTTTCACGCTCCCGTGTGTATCAAGAATGGTCCACCACCCAAAGCACATCTAGCCAACTTGACACAACTGTGGGAAGTATTGGAGTCAACATGGGCCAGCATCCCTATGGAAAGCTTTCAACAACTTGTAGAGTCCATGCCCTGACGAATTGAGTCTGTTCTGAGGGCAAAAGGGCAGGGTGCAACTCAATATTAGGAAAGTGTCCTTAATGTTTGTACACTCAGTGTATCTTGCCACCCAAACTTGTCTTTCCACAGGGGCGTAGTCGGGGAACATGCAACAAAAAGTAACACATCATCACTCTTTCTGGTTCTAGGGCACCCTGGAGCATTCAATAACAGCAAGAACATTATTCTCCACCAAAGAGCCTATAGAATATTCTGGAACCAGAGAATATGGTATTCTAGAACATGAGGGGTGAGGCCGGGAGCGGAAAATGGAGTCTTTGACAGAAGGGCCAGAACACACCATAGAATCTCACCTTCAAACTTGTCTCTGACCTCACAGTCAGACAAGAGACTCTCAGAGACACACAGACACAGATACAGATAAAGAGAGAGAACGGGGAGATGAGAGAGTAAGAACAAGAAAGAGAGAGAGAGAGGATATAGCAATGTGTCAGTCTATGGTTGAAGGGTTTGAGGACAAACGCAGTAGCAGAGGGACACACATTAAAAGAGACTAGACAGTCTTTGTTTGAATTGAATACGTCTCTATTCTCTGAAGGAGAGTAGGAGGGACACACTATATGAAGGTTGGGTAGCGGAGAGAAAGTTTCAAGGTGAACAAGAGGCATAGAGGAGGGGATAGTCAGTTGAACACAGAGTTGATGCTGAGGGGTACGAAGGAGATGCTGGAATGGCTTCAGGTCTGTTCAGAGTTAACGGGGGTCCCTGGTTGGTTGATGGGAGAACAGGTGGGGGCGGAGCTACCAGATATAGCCAATCTCGTCATCTTTGTCATCTTCCTCGTCCTCGTCATCCTCAATGGCCCCTCTGGGATGGATCCGGCCCCGCCTCTGCTTCTGCCGGCTCCTCCCACTCTGAGCTGGCTCCTCCTCCTGGTCATCAAGGAGAATGACAGCGCCCCCACTGCCAAAATCCCCTGAGGTCTCTTGGTCCTCCTCTACACAGAGAGAGAGAGAGAGAGAGAGAGAGAGAGAGAGTTAGGTTAGACAGAGACAGACAGGTTAGACAGAGACAGACAGGTTAGACAGAGAGGCAGACAGGTTAGACAGAGACAGACAAGTTAGACACACATTTAGACAGAGAGACAGATGGGTTAAATAAAGAGACAGAGACAGACAGGTTAGACAAAGAGGCAGACAGGTTAGACAGAGAGACAGACAGGTTAAACACACATTTAGACAGAGAGACAGATGGGTTAAATAAAGAGGCAGAGACAGACAGGTTAGACAAAGAGACAGACAGGTTAGACAGAGAGACAGACAGGTTAAACACACATTTAGACAGAGAGACAGATGGGTTAAATAAAGAGACAGACAGGTTAGACAGAGAGACATATGGGTTAAATAAAGAGACAGAGACAGACAGGTTAGACAGAGAGGCAGACAGGTTAGACAGAGAGACAGACAGGTTAAACACACATTTAGACAGAGAGACAGATGGGTTAAATAAAGAGGCAGACAGGTTAGACAGAGAGACAGACAGGTTAGACAGAGACAGACAGGTTAGACAGAGAGACAGACAGGTTAAACACACATTTAGACAGAGAGACAGATGGGTTAAATAAAGAGGCAGAGACAGACAGGTTAGACAAAGAGACAGACAGGTTAGACAGACAGGTTAGACAGAGAGACAGACAGGTTAAACACACATTTAGACAGAGAGACAGATGGGTTAAATAAAGAGGCAGACAGGTTAGACAAAGAGACAGACAGGTTAGACAGAGAGGCAGACAGGTTAGACAGAGAGACAGACAGGTTAAACACACATTTAGACAGAGAGACAGATGGGTTAAATAAAGAGGCAGACAGGTTAGACAAAGAGACAGACAGGTTAGACAAAGAGGCAGACAGGTTAGACAGAGAGACAGACAGGTTAAACACACATTTAGACAGAGAGACATATGGGTTAAATAAAGAGGCAGAGACAGACAGGTTAGACAAAGAGACAGACAGGTTAGACAGAGAGGCAGACAGGTTAGACAGAGAGACAGACAGGTTAAACACACATTTAGACAGAGAGACAGATGGGTTAAATAAAGAGGCAGACAGGTTAGACAAAGAGACAGACAGGTTAGACAGAGAGGCAGACAGGTTAGACAGAGAGACAGACAGGTTAAACACACATTTAGACAGAGAGACAGATGGGTTAAATAAAGAGGCAGACAGGTTAGACAAAGAGACAGACAGGTTAGACAGCGAGGCAGACAGGTTAGACAGAGAGACAGACAGGTTAAACACACATTTAGACAGAGAGACAGATAGGTTAAATAAAGAGGCAGACAGGTTAGACAGAGGCAGACAGGTTAGACAGAGAGACAGACAGGTTAAACACACATTTAGACAGAGAGACAGATGGGTTAAATAAAGAGGCAGAGACAGACAGGTTAGACAGAGAGACAGACAGGTTAGACAGAGACAGACAGGTTAGACAGAGAGACAGACAGGTTAAACACACATTTAGACAGAGAGACAGATAGGTTAAATAAAGAGGCAGACAGGTTAGACAGAGAGACAGACAGGTTAGACAGAGAGGCAGACAGGTTAGACAGAGAGACAGACAGGTTAAACACACATTTAGACAGAGAGACAGATGGGTTAAATAAAGAGGCAGACAGGTTAGACAGAGAGACAGACAGGTTAGAGCAGAGGTTCCCAAACTTCTTCGGCCAGTGACCCCATTTTGTTCTAATTTATTTTGCAACCCCACCCTATAAAAAAGGTGATCAATGTTAACTTTTTTAAATGGGCTATTACAAATCAGTCTGCGTTTTGACAGTAGTTTTATTTATTTAACCTTAATTTAATCTGAAGGAAGTATGGTTTGAAGTGACTGAAATGCATCAGAAAGGTCTTGGGATGTTCAGAAGATCATCAGACAATCATTTTGTTTGATCTTGATGTTCTTTTCTCCCCAGTCTGATTTAGTGCCTGGTCTTGTCCACTCTGTTCTAATGAGGCTTGTTGGGTTTTGTAAAGAGAAACAGAAGACACATACGTGTTCCTGAGAGTCTAACCTTTCAGTGATGGGGTCATAATATGTAGTTTAAACCAATCAAAAGATAGAGCCACATTTGTAGGAAGAAAACAGAAACCCCTCTGTTTATTACAGTCACATCTAGCGGCTACCGGAGGTTACTGACATAACCCTGGTTCTATGAACCAAGTGCAATTAAAGAGTTTCTCTCGCAACCCCATTTTCAAATCAGGCGACCCCCACGTGACAGCGAGACAGGCAGGTTAGATACAGAAACTAGCTACCACTGACGATCTGCTTTTGGTTGAGATGCGCTTTTCCGACAACACAATGCATTACTGTAAATAACCTCATCTTCTTCCAATGGCCCATGTGAGCCGGAGCGCTGCTTTATTCAAGCTCACAATCTTATAGCATCAAACGCTTCAAAGGAACGCTGTTAAAGCCCAACTACATGAACAGTGAATCAGAGGAGGCAGCCAGAGGCATTCAGCTATAGATAGATAAGGCTTCACAGGCTGTTCTCAGATCTGTCTGGTTGGATACACAACTTCCATTAGCAGCACAGGATTTACAACACTAACATTCAGTCTGGCAATTGTTACTGAAGATCAGTCTCCTTGTGAAATTGAACAATTATTTAGAGATACAAGTACCAAAAATCGCATTCCACAACTACAAAACAAAAATGTGACAATTAACAACCTCCCTTCCTCCTAAAGGGCTGGAGAGTTTTTTTCATTTTCGCGGCGCAACACACACACACGCACGCACGCACGCACACACATACGCACTTTTGCCCTGTAAAAAAGTGTCTAACAGATCAGACATTGAGAGGCATCCCACGTTCAGTGGTATCTTTAAAGAAAGACTCAGCGAGATGGCTGCCTCCAGCAACCCGAGATAGCACAGGCTCAGATCACACACACACACACACACACACACACACACACACACACACACACACACACACACACACACACACACACACACACACACACACACACACACACACACACACACACACACAGTAACACCTGTATCAATGAGCACACTCGTAGAGACATATGGGGCGCTGTGTAAAGAGTATCCTGGAGGTGTACTGTGTGTGCCTGTGCTCATGTGTTGAAAAGGGTGAGTCATTTTATGTCGGGTTCAAATACTATGTGAAACCTTTCAAATACTTGCTGTAGCTTGCCTGGAGTGCCAGATGGGCGTGATCTTCAGTTTTAGTGTGTGTGTGTTGACTGTGATTGGTCTTACCACAGGTGGGGTTGCCCTGTTTTCTGGAGCCGGCGATCTCGTTGCCGTATTTGTCCACACACCAACACTGTCCAGTACTGCCATGACACTGGGTTGGCTTAAAGTACCCCTCCTCAGAACAGCGTGGAATATAGGACCCTAGAGAGAGAGAGAGAGAGAGAGAGAGAGAGAGAGAGAGACACCGAGAGAGACACCGAGAGAGACACCGAGAGAG
>NC_088400.1:33944750-34107250 GCF_034236695.1 Oncorhynchus nerka
GGCCTCTGCATTTAGAAACCTTTTGTTTTGCTTCAGTCAGGGCCTCTTGTCTTGGCTTCAGGTCAGGACCTTGTTTCTTATTTTTTTACATAAAAAAAATAATAATCTCCGCAAATACGTGATATCCAATTGGAGGTTACAGTCTTGTCTCATCTCTGCAACTCCCGTACAGACATGTACATGAGAGGCATGTGTCCTCCGAAACACAACCCAACTGCTTCTTGACACAATGCCCACATAACCTGGAAGCCAACCGCACCAATGTGTTGGAGGAAACACCGTACACTTGGCGACTGTGTCAGCGTGCATTGCACCTGGCCTGCCACAGGAGTTGCTGGTGGGCGATGGGACAAGAACATCCCTGCCAGCCAAACCCTCCCCTAACCCCGATGACGCTGGGCCAGTTGTGCCCTGCCCCATTGGTCTCCTGGTTACTGCCGGCTGCAACAGAGCCTGGATTCGAACCAGGATCTCTAGTGGCACAGCTAGCACTGCGATGTAGTGCCTTAGACTACTGTGCCACTCGGCAGGCCCTTCGTGTCTTGACTTCAGTCAGGGCCTCGTGTCTTGACTTCAGTCAGGGCCACATGTCTTGACTTCAGTCAGGGCCACGTGTCTTGACTTCAGTCAGGCCCTCGTGTCTTGACTTCAGTCAGGCCCTCATGTCTTGACTTCAGTCAGGCCCTCGTGTCTTGACTTCAGTCAGGCCTTCGTGTCTTGACTTCATTCAGGCCCTCGTGTCTTGACTTCAGTCAGGCCCTCGTGTCTTGACTTCAGTCAGTGACTCTTGTCTTTGGGCTTTTCAGTCCAAAATCTGAGTAAAGTGCTAGGAGAGAGTTTGTACTTTTGAAGTGTGAGACATGTTGACATTTAGTAGAGCACGTAGGAGCACTGTCCTCATCATCTACAGTCCTCATTAGAACTGAAAAGAGCAATGGACTTTCAAATGGCAGTGCAATTAAAATGGGGAAAAAAATACACACACACACACACACACACACACACACACACACACACACACACACACACAGAGAGAGAGATAATGGTGTGACTCACGTCCTGCCGCTGAATCAGAGTTGGCAGAGGATTTGAGGTCTCGGTTGGCGTCGAGGTGGAGAACTCCGAACCAGTCCTTCAGTCTGGATGCTAGGCTATGCAGGTCCCCATCACTGCAGACTAGATATACACATACACACACACACACACACACACACACCATTGTTATCAGGAAGCAGGGTTGGGCTCAATTCAGAATTTTGGAATTGACTCCCATTCAACTCATGAGATGAAATTTGAATTGAATTGGCCACACCCCGCAGGATGTATAATATTTATTTGCGTTTGAGTGACAGGAAGTAGAATTTAATTCAGTGCAACTCAAAGAAATTCCACTCAGTCATAGAACATGAGAGTTTCATTGAGTTTCATACACGCAAAGAATATAAATTTCCTTTGGAAACAATGTTCATATTCTCTTTTAACCTTAGTGCTTAGAATGGCCAATTCTATTTCCACCAACCATGTCATTTGTTTGGCTTCTTTTGAAGTTCTCAGGGTCAACTTCAGGGTTAAACTAATGCATTCTGAGAAATGTAGTATTTTCGTCATAGTGAACAAAATGTAAGTGATTCATGAAATATAAGAACTTAGACTATTAGCACACATGTTTTCTTTTCCTTGATCATTCATTTTAAGAGTTTGTTTCACCGATTTTGTATATGCATGTACAGTGGGGAGAACAAGTATTTGATACACGCAGGTTTTCCTACTTACAAAGCATATGAGGTCTGTAATGTTTTATCATAGGTACACTTCAACTGTGAGAGACGGAATCTTAAACAAAAATCCAGAAAATCACATTGTATGATTATTAAGTAATTAATTTGCATTTTATTGCATGGCATAAGTATTTGATTACCTAACAACCAGTAATAATTCCGGCTCTCACAGACCTGTTAGTTTTTCTTTAAGAATTCCTCCTGTTCTCCACTCATTACCTGTATTACCTGCACCTGTTTGAACTCGTTACCTGTATAAAAGACACCTGTCCACACACTCAATCAAACAGACTCCAACCTCTCCACAATGGTCAAGACCAGAGCGCTGTGTAAGGACATCAGGGATAAAATTGTAGACCTGCACAAGGCTGGGATGGGCTACAGGACAATAGGCAAGCAGCTTGGTGAGAAGGCAACAACTGTTGGCCAATTATTAGAAAATGGAAGAAGTTCAAGATGACGGTCAATCACCCTCGGTCTGGGGCTCCATGCAAGATCTCACCTCGTGGGGCATCAATGATCATGAGGAAGGTGAGGGATCAGCCCAGAACTACGAGGGCAGGACCTGGTCATTGACCTGAAGAGAGCTGGGACCACAGTCTCATAGAAAACCATTAGTAACACACTACGCCGTCATGGATTAAAATCCTGCAGAGCACGCAAGGTCCCCCTGCTCAAGCCAGCGCATGTCCAGGCCCGTCTGAAGTTTGCCAATGACCATCTGGATGATCCAGAGGAGGAATGGGAGAACGTCATGTGGTCTGATGAGACAGAAATAGAGCTTTTTGGTCTAAACTCCACTCGCCGTGTTTGGAGGAAGAAGAAGGACGAGTACAACCCCAAGAACACCATCCCAACCGTGAAGCATGGAGGTGGAAACATCATTCTTTGGGGATGCTTTTCTGAAAAGGGGACAGGATGACTGCACCGTATTGAGGGGAGGATGGATGGGGCCATGTATCGTGAGATCTTGGCCAACAACCCTCTTCCCTCAGTCAGTGCATTGAAGATGGGTCGTGGCTGGGTCTTCCAGCATGACAACGACCCGAAACACACAGCCAGGGCAA
Source organism: Oncorhynchus nerka (assembly GCF_034236695.1). Classification (NCBI taxonomy): domain Eukaryota; kingdom Metazoa; phylum Chordata; class Actinopteri; order Salmoniformes; family Salmonidae; genus Oncorhynchus; species Oncorhynchus nerka. Next base: position 33,947,596 of record NC_088400.1, read on the forward strand.
CTAAGGAGTGGCTCCGTAAGAAGCATCTCAAGGTTCTGGAGTGGCCTAGCCAGTCTCCAGACCTGAACCCAATAGAAAATCTTAAGAGGGAGCTGAAAGTCCGTATTGCCCAGCGACAGCCCCGAAACCTGAAGGATCTGGAGAAGGTCTGTATGGAGGAGTGGGCCAAAATCCCTGCTGCAGTGTGTGCAAACCTGGTCAAGAACTACAGGAAACATATGATCTCTGTAATTGCAAACAAAGGTTTCTGTACCAAATATTAAGTTCTGCTTTTCTGATGTATCAAACACTTATGTTATGCAATAAAATGCAAAGTAATTACTTAAAAATCATACAATGTGATTTTCTGGATTTTAGATTCCGTCTCTCACAGTTGAAGTGTATCTATGATAAAAAATTACACACCTCTACATGCTTTGTAAGTAGGAAAACCTGCAAAATAGGCAGTGTATCAAATACTTGTTCTCCCCACTGTATATAACGACATGTTTGATGTTTTCTGCTCAAGATGTATATATGTATATGTATATAGCTCAACCTTGGCAGGAAGGCAGGGGAATGTCAATCTCACACTTGTCATTTCAATAAAAATGAATGTATTATATTTTATAGCCACATTGATGCAACATGATTCTGTTTGATAAGGTTGGGTGAAATGACGTCAGCACAATGTTGATTAAACCAATATTTTTCTTGTACTTGACTATAGAAGAACAACACACCACACAGGAGCAGCTGAGTTCTATTGTCCTCCCTGTTGCTATAGGAACACAAGCAGGCACACCATCTTACTGCATGCTCTGTGTGTGTGTGTGTGTGTGTGTACAATCTCTCATTGATCACTAGAAGATACAACTGCACTGTTAGAGCTAGGAACACAAGCTTCATCACTACACCCACAATAATGTATGCTAAATATATATATATATATATATATATATATATATATATATATATATATATAGAGAGAGAGAGAGAGTATAACACATTAATTCTGCCAGAGCTCCACCTGAGCTGATACCGAGCTCCACCACAGGTTAGACTTTAACATCAGACCCAGCACTGTCACCAGGGACACACACAATCTCAGATGCACACACAAGCTTGGACACAGAAACACACAGGCACATACACACTCATACAAATAAACGCACACACACACACACTATACTGCAGGCAAATCCCAGATCTCATCTTGGCTTGAAGGTTAACACCAAACAATGTGCTGGTGTGACAGGTCACCTGGGAGTCTATCTTTATTGACCCATAAATAGATAGGGGGTAAAGAAGGACATAAGATGCTACATTAGTCACACAGCAGTTTTCCCCAACTCTATTTAAATGGCCAAAAATCCACTGCGCCAGGAAACAGTGGCTATACTAAGCCTTTATTAGAAGTGAATGGTGCTGCTAACTAACAGTTGATGCTGGCTCAGATCTGTGATTTCAAGTCCTTGTTTCCTCTCCCATCCTCTCTGACGTGGTCGATACAGAGAAGTCTATCTGACCGCTGTGGAAAACCACTCTCTCATCCACAGCCTCGACCACTAACAAGGTATTTTCGGCCAATTAACAACAACTGACTCCCTTTCTGTCAGGATGTGTGTGGGTCTCCGCATGATTGACACGGTCTCTAGGATGATGAGAACTAATTGACAGTTTAATAACGAACCTGAAACGCCTCATATCGAGCGAGCCAATCAAAAGCCATCATCCTTGGCATGCCAAACAGTCATATTCCAGAAGGCTAAAGAACATTAACATTCCAACAGCACACTGAACAATTAGCTAGCATTACATACTGCTACATACTGCAGCAATACTGTAGGAATCCATTCAGCTGGATGCTTAATGATACAAATGTAAGACACAAACCTTATACACAGGATCAGAGACACACACACACAGACACGTTCCCAACCTAGAGAATCTGGGTCACTAGAGGAAGAGTTTTCCCATCAGTCACTGGCGTTGTATGGTAATCAAACCCCTCTGCTGTAGCTCCTATTTAAACTGGGACAAAAACTGCTGCAACTTCTGATTACGTCCACACTCGTTCATGCACACACGCACACACACAGCCTACCTTCACTTCCGGTGAGTTGAGCTTGGCAGAGTAATACTGAGAGACTTTTTTGTGGGTTACAGGTCATATCTTCAAATTCATATAATTTCATACATTTCGTTTTTTATCACATTTCCATTTACTATTTTCCATATATCTATTTCTGTTGCACCCACTCAGAAGAAAAATATATATATGAAGTACCAGTCAACATTTTGGACACACCTACTTATTCAAGGGTTTTTCTTTATTTTTACTATTTTCTACATTGTAGAATAATAGTGAAAACATCAAAACTGTGAAATAATACAAACGGAATCATGTGGTAACCAAAAAAGTGTTATTAAACAAATCAAAATATATTTTACATTTTAGATTCTTTAAGGTAGACACCTTTTGCCATGGCATTCTCTCAACCAGATTCACCTGGAATGCTTTTCAAACAGTCTTGAAGGAGTTCCTACATATACTGAGCACTTGATGGCTGTTTTTCCTTCAATCTGTGGTCCAACTCATCCCAAACCATATCAATTGGGTTGAGGTCGGGTGATTGTGGAGGCCCTGTCATCTGATGCAGCACCATTACTCTCCTTCTTGGTCAAATAGCCCTTACACAGCCTGGAGGTGTGTTTTGGGTCATTGTCATGTTGAAAAACAAATGATAGTCCCACTAAGAGCAAACCAGATTGTATGTCGTATCGCTGCAGAATGCTGTGGTAGCCATGTTGTTTAAGTGTGCCTTGAATTCTAAATAAATCACTGACAGTGTCACCAGTAAAGCACACCCACACCTCCTCCTCCATGCTTCACGGTGGAACCAAAAATCTCAAATTTGAACTCATCAGGCCAAAGGACAGATTCCCACTGGTCTAATGTCCATTGCTCATGTTTCTTGGCCAAAGCAAGTCTCTTCATATTATTGGTGTCCTTTAGTAGTGGTTTCTTTGTAGCAATTTGACCATGAAGGGCTGATTCACACAGTCTATTCTGAACAGTTGATTATGAGATGTGTCTGTTACTTGAACTCTGTGAAGCATTTATTTGGGCTGCAATTTCTGAGGCTGGTAACTCTAATGAACTTATCCTCTGCAGCAGAGGTAACCCTGGGTCTTTCTTTCCTGTGGCGGTCCTCATGAGAGCCAGTTTCATCATAGCGCTTGATGCTTTTTGCCACTGCACTTGAAGAAACGTTTAAAAAAAAAATCCCGATTGACTGACCTTCATGTCTTAAAATAACGATGGCCTGCCATTTTTTCTTTACTTATTTGAGCTGTTCTTGCCATAATATGGACATTGCCTTAAACCAAATAGGGCTATATTCTGTATATCACTCCTACCTTGTCACAACACAACTGAATGGCTAAAACACATTAAGAAGGAAATCAATTCCACTATTTAACTTTTAACAAGGCACACACACCTGTTAATTGAAATGCATTCCAGGTGACTACTTCATGAAGCTGGTTGAGAGAATGCCGATAGTGTGCAAAGCTGTCATCAAGGCAAAGGGTGGCTACGTTGAAGAATCTAAAATCTAAAATCTATTTAGATTTGTTTAACACTTTTTTGGTTACTACATGATTCCATAGGTGTTATTTCATAGTTTTGATTCCTTCACTATTATTCTACAATGTAGAAAATAGTACAAATAAAGAAAAACCCATAAATGAGTAGGTATGTCCAAACTTTTTACTGGTACTGTATTTATACATACACAATACAAAGTAATGCTCATTTTGCTCATGTTACAGAGTTTAGGAAATAGTCAATTTAGTATGTAAAGGAAAATCAACAAGAAAATCCCATTCCATTCCCCCAACCCCACCCAGCCAACATGTCTCCATCCAAGACTCAAGTATATTTGTCCAGACCTCGATTGTTCCTTGACTAGCACCATTCATTCTCAATGTCGATAAGTCAAATGTTCTACCTTCTAACAGTAACTGAATCCACTGATGAATTAGGAGTGATGAGGTGACTGCCATCTAAGAGCCAACATATTTTTTAAGGCAGTGCTGCCTGCCAGCAGTAATCGTGTCTGATTGATTCAGAAATTCAACATGTTATCCTCGTTAAGTAACATAGTGGATGTGAAGCATTGAATATTTACATTCATGCCCTTTGAAATTACTTTTGTAACTTTGTTCCAAAAGCATTTAACTACAGGGCACTCCCATGTCCTATGAAGAACAGGGCCTACCTGATTTAGGGGACACAGTGAACTGTTGGAGCAATTTCATCGTAAAAAGTTGATTTGGCTTTAAATACAGTCTTCGAAAAAACTTGAAATTAATAAATTGATTGTTCGGATTACAGGATGCCATGGTCATATTTTGTCCATATTCTGTTTCAGTGTTAACGGTTGTTGGTCTGTGGACCATGCTTGTTTAATGGCTAACTCAGAATATGAGCTTTCCAAAAGCTGTTTATATATTATGGAGAATAGTCCTTTCGGAAGCCCAGATACTTTCTTTATAAATCCCATTATCGGACGGTTCGGTAGTTGGGTTTCCAAGGGACTCCATAGAACAGCATAGTTGACCTAAGTTGTACATTTCTAAAAAATGAAACGAGTTACCTGGTAATGTGTCTTTCAAATCTTAGAATTGTTCTCAAACCATTCCTGTCCATGATATCGGCAAGGGTATGGAATCCACATGTGGACCATTGGGCAGATGCAATGGCTGCCCTCCATTTCGCAATGTACTATTGTGAAATATTGGAGTCTAGGCATGTCATTTTGATTACCAGCTACATTGTTTTTAAAATTTGTGACAAATAGAAATTGTGTGAGCAATAAAAGGACCAAAGCGTACTTTACATCGTTTAAGGGATATATCAGTGAAAACAAAATGATTGTTTTCGTTCCGTTCCACTCTGCCAACCAGCAAAATAAAGTTCTGAACTAGTTCAAACCCACAAAAAGTTCCTTTCTGTTCCTTTTTTGACTTGTGAAATCGCCACCATTTTTACATTTAGCTCATTAAATGACCAAACAATGCAGATGGACCAGCTTGCTATAGACCGGCCAACCTAATGGACAGACAAGTGTAGGGCGTGAGATGCGACTGGAATTTTGCAGGTGGGGAGAGAGCGAGCGAGGGTTGGACATGGAGGCTTGGCTTGAAGCGCTTAGCATCATGAAATGACGTGCATTATAATGTGTTTAGGATATAAGGATATAGTAGGCCTATCATTCCCACTTCACTAAATTACATAATTATACACTAGCTAGTTGCCTACAGAGGACTGGCTAATATGGAGGATGTTTGAACGTCCGAACGTTGGCTCAAAGCCCTGAACCAGAGCTAATAACAAGCTTGGGTGGCACCTCTTCCAGGGCAATAGGAGACACCATATCTCTGTGTATTCAGCCAGGGGGCGGAAGAATCAGGTCTAAGCCAATTGAGGATGGGGCGATACGCTAGTGACTGGAATTACAATTTAAAGTTTGGTAGAGATAGCCCTCCTACATCTTTCCCTCTTTGTAAGTCTGTTAATTTTAGGGGGGGAGGGGGGGATCAGATCATTTTTATCTAAAATTCAAGCAGTGGATTTTGGTAGGAAGGGATGTTTTTGCTGGAACCCTATAATACAGTCACAGTCAGATAAAGAATGAAAAGATAGAGAATATAATTCCCTCCATTCACCGCACCTCCACAGGGACAGACAATATCAGCTGTGTGTGTGTGTGTGTGTGTGTGTGTGTGTGTGTGTGTGTGATAAATACTGTAGAGCGTTATCAGGTGTGTGCTGGCGTGTTCCTTCATTGTCCAGTATATCACTTCAGCTGATCTACAGTCTCCCTGATAGCGCCGTCCAGTGAGGCACCTGATATTACAGTAACACACAGACAAAAACTCTGAATGACGTAGCAAGAGAAACACATGTAAAGAGACATAACATCACCAGACTAGGGACTCAACTCAAACCAGGGACAAAAACTAGAGATAAAACATTACATTAGGTGGTAGAGGAAAGGAGAGTCAACTCAGCTATGAATCGTGATGGGCTTCGACACAACATCCACTAAGGGTGTCACATGAAATTGTATTTGTCACATACACGTGGTATTGTGGGTGTAGCGAAATGCTTGTGTTTCTAGCTCTAACCGTGCAGTAATATCTAACAGTATTATCTAACAATTTCACAACAATACACACAAATCTAAAGTAAGGGAATGGAATTAAAAATATATAAATATTGGGAGAGCATAGACTTAGATACAGTAGAATAGGATATAATACAGTATATACATCTGAGATGAGTCATGCAAAATATGTAAACATTATTAAAGTGACGTAAACATTATTAAAGTGCAATGTGTGACTGTGATGCAGTGAACCATGAAACAATGTCTAGGTGAAATTACATGACTTCCACAGTAGCTGGCCGTCAATGTCAATTGTTCGGCCAGTGCTTTGAAAACTGTTTTTCAATAAAAATCTGAAGCTAATCAAAGGCATTGTCCCAAGCAATCATCTCTGAAGAAAAAGTGTGTGTGTTTGTGTGTTTGAAGTTGTGTGTGAGACTGTGCCAATGTGTGTTTGTGAGGTGTGTGTGTTTAGGAGTCCTTTTTATTGACTCTACTCTTGTTTATCTCCTCCATCTGCTGCATTCCAGCTGGATCCACACACACACACACACACACACACACACACACACACACACACACACACACACACACACACACACACACACACACACACACACACACACACACACACACACCCTTCCATCTTCCATCTTCCCAGGCTTTTGAAGCAGGGAACAGCAAGGATTGCTCTCTGTGTAAAAGCTTTGTCTGGGACTGAGTTCCTCTGAGGAGCGCCAGGTAATCACCAAGACAATGGGCCATGAAATCACAGACTATGACAGTCTGTCTACAGCCAGGTTAGTCAGGGACACGGTGGCCAGACTCTAACCCAGGACCAGGGATGGGTGTCTAGTTTGTCCACTCTGACCCCCTCCACCACCTCCTTTTGAATGAGAACCTGTCACTCACATCTGTTCCAATACAGATCCCACTCTCTATCTCTCCGTTTCTCTCTGTCTGTCTCTCTCTCCCTGTCAATTCAATTCAATTCAATTCAATTCAAGGGCTTTATTGGCATGGGAAACATGTGTTAACATTGCCAAAGCAAGTGAGGTAGACAACATACAAAGTGAATATATAAAGTGAAAAACAACAAAAATTAACAGTAAACATTACACATACAGAAGTTTCAAAACAATAAAGACATTACAAATGTCATATTATATATATACAGTGTTTTAACAATATACAAATGGTTAAAGGACACAAGATTAAATAAATAAGCATAAATATGGGTTGTATTTACAATGGTGTTTGTTCTTCACTGGTTGCCCTTTTCTCTCTCTGTCTCTCTCCCTGTCTCTCTCTCCCTGTCGCTCTCTCTCTCTCTCTCTGTCTATCTCTCCCTGTCTGTCTGTCTGTCTGTCTGTCTGTCTGTCTGTCTGTCTGTCTGTCTGTCTGTCTGTCTGTCTGTCTGTCTGTCTGTCTGTCTCTCTCTCTCTCTCTCTCTCTCTCTCTCTCACTGTTTCTCTCTCTCTCTCCCTGTCTCTTTGTCTCTCTCTCCCTGTCGCTCTCGCTCTCTCTCTCTCTCCGCGTCTCTCTCTGTCTATCTCTCCCTGTCTGTCTGTCTGTCTGTCTGTCTGTCTGTCTGTCTGTCTGTCTGTCTGTCTGTCTGTCTGTCTGTCTGTCTCTCTCTCTCACTGTTTCTCTCTGTCTCTCTCTCTCTCTCTCCCTGTCTCTTTCTCTCTCTCCCTGTCGCTCTCGCTCTCTCTCTATCTCTCTCTCTCTCTCTTTCATGTCTCTGTCTGTCTGTCTGTCTGTCTGTCTGTCTGTCTGTCTGTCTGTCTGTCTGTCTGTCTGTCTGTCTGTCTGTCTGTCTGTCTGTCTGTCTGTCTCTCTCTCTCTCTCTCTCTCTCACTGTCTCTCTCTCCCTGTCTCTCTGTCTCTCTCTCACTGTCTCTCTCTCTCTCTCTGTCTCTCAATTCAAGGGGCTTTATTGGCATGGGAAACATATTGCCAAAGCAAGTGAGGTAGATAATATACAAAAGCAAAATAAACAATCAAAATGAACAGTAAACATTACACATATAGAAGTTTCAAAACAATAAAGACATTACAAATGTCCTATTATATATATATATATATATATATATACTGTATATATACAGTGTTGTACAAATGGTTAAAGTACACAAGGGAAAATAAATAAGCATAAATATGGGTTGTATTTACAATGGTGTTTGTTCTTCACTGGTTGCCCTTTTCTTGTGGCAACAGGTCACAAATCTTGCTGCTGTGATGGCACACTGTGTAATTTCACCCAGTAGATATGGGAGTTTATCCAAATTGGGTTTGTTCCCGAATTCTTTGTTGATCTGTGTAATCTGAGGGAAATATGTGTCTCTAATATGGTCATGCATTGGGCAGGAGGTTAGGAAGTGCAGCTCAGTTTCCACCTCATTTTGTGGGCAGTGTGCACATAGCCTGTCTTCTCTTGAGAGCCATGTCTGCCTACGGCGGCCTTTCTCAATAGCAAGGCTATGCTCACTGAGTCTGTACTTTCCTTAAGTTTGGGTCAGTCACAGTGGTCAGGTATTCTGCCACTGTGTACTCTCTGCATTCTAGTTTGCTCTGTCTTTTTGTTAATTCTTTCCAACGTGTCAAGTAATTATCTTTTTGTTTTCTCATGATTTGATTAGGTCTGATTGTGCTGCTGTCCTGGGGCTCTGTGGGGTGTGTTTGTGTTTGTGAACAGAGCCCCAAGACCAGCTTGCTTAGGGGACTCTTCTCCAGGTTCATCTCTGTAGGTGATGGCTTTGATATGGAAGGTTTGGGAATCGCTTCCTTTTAGGTGGTTGTAGAATTTAACGTCTCTTTTCTGGATTTTGATCATTAGTGGGTATCGGCCTAATTCTGCTCTGCATGCATTATTTGGTGTTCTACATTGTACACAACCAGAATGGGCAATGGGCTCTATGACTGATTCAAGTATTTTTAGCCAGATCCTAATTGGTATGTTGAATTTTATGTTCCTTTCGATGGCATAGAATGCCTTTCTTGCCTGGTCTCTCAGATCGTTCACAGCTTTGTGGAAGTTACCTGTGGCGCTGATGTTTAGGCCAAGGTATGTATAGTTTTTTTGGGTGCTCTAGGGCAATGGTGTCTAGATGGAATTTGGTATTTGTGGTCCTGGCGACTGGATCTTTTTTGGAACACGATTATTTTGGTCTTACTGAGATTTACTGTCAGGGCCCAGGTCTGGCAGAATCTGTGCAGAATATCTAGGTGCTGCTGTAGGCCGTCCTTGGTTGGTGACAGAAGCACCAGATCATCAGCAAACAGTAGACATTTTACTTCAGATTCCAGTAGGGTGAGGCCCGGGTGCTGCAGACTTTTCTAGTGCCCGCGCCAATTCGTCAATATATATGTTGAAGAGGGTGGGGCTTAAGCTGCATCCCTGTCTCACCCCACGGCCCTGTGGGGAGAAATTTGTGTGTTTTATGCCAATTTTAACCGCACACTTGTTGTTTGTGTACATGGATTTTATAATGTTGTATGTTTTACCCCCAACACCACTTTCCATCCATTTGTATAGCAGACCCTCATTGCAAATTGAGTCGAAGGCTTTTTTTAAATCAACAAAGCATGAGAAGACTTTGCCTTTGTTTTGGTTTGTTTGGTTGTCAATTAGGGTGTGCAGGGTGAATACATGGTCTGTTGTAAGGTAATTTGGTAAAAATCTAACTTGACATTTGCTCAGTACATTGTTTTCATTGAGGAAATGTACTAGTCTGCTGTTAATGATAATGCAGAGGATTTTCCCAAGGTTGCTGTTGACGCATATCCCACGGTAGTTATTGGGGTCAAATTTGTCTCCACTTTTGTGGATTGGGGTGATCAGTCCTTGGTTCCAAATATTGGGGAAGATGCCAGAGCTGAGGATGATGCTGAAGAGCTTTAGTATCGCCAATTGGAATTTGTTGTCAGTATATTTGATAATTTCATTAAGGATACCATCAACACCACAGGCCTTTTTGGGTTGGAGGGTTTTTATTTTGTCATGTAGCTCATTCAAGGTAGTTGGAGAATCCAGTGGGTTCTGGTAGTCTTTAATAGTTGATTCTAAGATTTGTCTTTGATCCTGTATATGTTTTTGCCCTTTATTCTTTGTTATAGAGCCAAAAAGATTGGAGAAGTTGTTTACCCATACATCTCCAATTTGGATAGATAATTCTTCGTGTTGTTGCTTGTTTAGTGATTTCAAATTTTCCCAGAAGTGGTTAGAGTCTATGAATTCTTCAATTACATTGAGCTGATTTCTGACGTGCTGTTCCTTCTTTTTCCGTACTGTATTTCTGTCTTGTTTTAGTGATTCAACATATTGAATGCGTAGACTCAGGTTTTTCGGGTCTCTATGTTTTTGGTTGGACAGGTTTCTCAGTTTCTTTCTTAGATTTTTGCATTCTTTATCAAACCATTTGTCATTGTTGTTCATTTTCTTCGGTTTTCTATTTGAGATTTTTTAGATTTGATAGGGAAGCTGAGAGGTCAAATATACTGTTAAGATTTTCTACTGCCAAGTTTACACCTTCACTATTGCAGTGGAACGTTTTACCCAGGAAATTGTCTAAAAGGGATTGAATTTGTTGTTGCCTAATTGTTTTTGGTAGGTTTCCAAACTGCATTCCTTCCATTTATAGTATTTCTTAATGTTACTCAGTTCATTTGGCTTTGATGCCTCATGATTGAGTACTGCTCTGTTCAAGTAGACTGTGATTTTGCTGTGGTCTGATAGGGGTGTCAGTGGGCTGACTGTGAACGCTCTAAGAGACTCTGGGTTGAGGTCAGTGATAAAGTAGTCTACAGTACTACTGCCAAGAGATGAGCTATAGGTGTACCTACCATAGGAGTGCACTCGAAGCCTACCATTGACTATGTACATACCCAGCGTGCGACAGAGCTGCAGGAGTTGTGACCCGTTTTTGTTGGTTATGTTGTCATAGTTGTGCCTAGGGGGGCATATGGGGGAGGGAATGCTGTCACCTGCAGGCAGGTGTTTGTCCCCCTGTGTGCTGAGGGTGTCAGGTTCTTGTCCGGTTCTGGCATTTAGGTCGCCACAGACTAGTACATGTCCCTGGGCCTGGAAATTATTGATTTCCCCCTCCAGGATGGAGAAGCTGTCTTCATTAAAGTATGGGGATTCTAGTGGGGGGATATACAGTGGGCAGAAAAGTATTTAGTCAGCTACCAATTGTGAAAGTTCTCCCACTTAAAAAGATGAGAGAGGCCTGTAATTTTCATCATAGGTACATTTCAACTATGACAGACAAAATTAGATTTTTTTTTCTCCAGAAAATCACATTGTAGGATTTTTAATGAATTTATTTGCAAATTATGGTGGAAAATAAGCAACCAGTGAGTCCGTCTCCTCTATACCAGGTTTCTTGCAGGATGACAATGTCTGTATTGTTGATTTCTTTGGTGACCTCAGGCCTGGGATATTCCAGGATGATATAGTGAATGCTTTGTGTTCCATAAAGTGTCCAATGTTGTTGGTCGTGTGGTTTGGCCTCAGGCCAGTAAGTGTGAGCAGAGCCTGCTGAGCATCTGGTCCATGCCATTGGCTTGGGCTAGTGTAAGTCTTTATGTTTTCTCATGATTTGGTTGGGTCCAATTGTGTTCTCCCTCTCGGTCTCTCTCAATTCAAATCAATTCAAGGGGCTTTATTGGCATGGGAAACATATGTTAACATTGCCAAAGCAAGTGAGGTAGATAATTTACAAAAGTGAAATCTCTGTCTCTCTCTCTCTATGTATGTCTCTCTCTCTCTTGCTCTCTCTCTCTCTCCCTTGTTCTCTCTCTTCCACCTACTTTACTTACTCACCTCTCATATTATATGCATCTTTCTTTGATCCTTTCTTTCTGTCTGTCTGTCTTTCTTTCTCTCCCCCTCCCTCGCCTTTCCCTCTCTGATTGTTCTGAGTGCTCCTTTGTCACCTCTCCGTCTCCCACAGTCATCTTGACAGTGAGGTTTGGGTAGAATGAGGACCCAGAAGCCCCCCCCCCCCCCCCCGTCTCACCGTCACCATAATCATTTCAGACAGGCACAACGAGGCCGCCCGCTCCGTGGGTCCTTTTGTCAGCAGTGACTCAGAACAGTGGGGTCGATCACTCAGCCGCTCTCAACCCACAGAGACACACACACAGGAGACAAATCAAACTGGCCAAATGCACTCCTAAATGCTTCAGTCTACTCTTTTTGTGCCCCTTCAACTGGATCAGAAAGCCCCACAGATGTCAGGGGGACGTCAGGTCTCAAAGCGTTTAAACAGTCTAAAACAATTCCCTTCAGGTGAAATAACAATTTTTGACTGCAGATTTAAACATTCTGCTAAGATGTGGAACTGTGATATATTAGGGAGGGAGGGAGGCTGACAGGCAGGCAGGCGGGGTGAGGAGGAGGGAGTCACGGACGGAGGGAGAGAAGGGATAGGAGGAGGGGGAGGGTGTATTATCAGTATATAGAATCCTGCTTTATGTATCTTCGCACTTCGTCCTGTTTTCATACACAAAGGAAATACCTCCACTAAATCCTCTGTGACATCACAACAGAGATTACACACAAGAACACAAACACATACTCCCGGGCCAAAGACAAACAGTACCAGTCAAAAGTTTGGACACACCTACTCAATGAAGGGTTTTTCTTTGTTTTTACTATTTTCTACCTTGTAGAATAAGCAAATTTGGACCCATCAAACCAAAGGACAGATTTCCACCCGTCTAATGTCCATTGCTCGTGTTTCTTGGCCCAAGCAAGTCTCTTCTTATTATTTGTGTCCTGTAGTAGTGGTTTCTTTGCAACAATTCAACCATGTAGGCCTGATTCATTTATTCAGCGGGCCCCTGGGTGACGCAGCGGTCTAAAGCCCTGCATCTCAGTGCAAGAGGCGTCACTACAGCCACTGAATCACATCCGACTGTGATTGGGAGTCCCATAGGGTGGTGCACATTTGTCTCAGCGTCGTCCGGATTTGGCCGGGGTAGGCCATCATTGTAAATAAGAATTTGTTCTGAACTGACTTGTCCAGTTCAAGAAAGGTTACATTTAAAAAATATATATATATATTCGGTGTCACGACTTTCGCCGAAGTCGGCTCCTCTCCTTGTTCGGGCGGCGTTTGGCGGTCGACGTCACCAGCTTTCTAGCCTTCGCTGCTCCATTTTTCCTATAGGTAGACCCTTCCCGGTACACGCTCTAGATAGTCGACCATTAGGGACCGGGCTAATCAGGGAGGCCACCATCTCCTTGGCTATGCAGGGGAATCATGAGGAGAGAATCAGTCTCTTTCTCATTGACTCACCTGCATTTCCTGTCGTACCAGGCCTTCCCTGGTTGGCTCTGCATAACCCCACTATTTCCTGGCAACAGAGGGCTCTCACGGGGTGGTCGCGAGAGTACTCAGGGAGGTGTGTAGGGGTTTCCGTTGGTGCTACCACGGTGGAAAGTCCAGACCAGGTCTCCACCATGCGCATCCCCCCAGAATATGCTGATATGGCTCTCGCCTTCTGTAAAAAGTAGGAGACTCAATTACCCCCTCATCGACGGGGGGATTGTGCGATAAATCTCCTGGCAGACGCTGCGCTTCCCAGGAGTCACGTGTATTCCCTGTCGCAAGCGGAGACGGTGGCTATGGATACGCATGTCTCTGAATCCCTGCGTCAGGGGTACATTCTGCCCTCTACTTCACCTGCCTCCTCGAGTTTCTTTTTTGTGAAGAAGAAGTATGGAGGTTTATGCCCGTGCATTGACTATCAAGGACTCAATCAAATCACGGTGGGGTACAGTTACCCGCTACCTCTTATCGCTACGGCGATTGAGTCAATGCATGGGGCGCGCTTCTTCACGAAACTGGATCTCAGGAGTGCGTATAACCTGGTGCGTATCCGGGAGGGAGACGAGTGGAAGACCGCATTCAGTACCACCACAGGGCATTATGAGTCGCGCCGTACAGGTTGATGAATGCTCCATCAGTTTTCCAATCCTTTGTAGACAAGATTTTCAGGGACCTGCACGGGCAGGGTGTAGTGGTGTATATCGATGACATTCTGATTTACTCCGCTACATGCGCCGAGCATGTGTCCTTGGTGCACAAGGTGCTTGGTCGACTGTTGGAGCATGACCTGTATGTCAAGGCTGAGAAATGCCTGTTCTTTCAGCAGACCGTCTCCTTCCTAGGGTATCGCATTTCCACATCAGGGGTGGAGATGGAGAGTGACTGCATTTTAGCCATGCGTAATTGGCCGACTCCCACCACGGTAAAGGAGGTGCAGTGATTGTTAGGGTTTGCCAATTACTACCAGAGATTTATCTGGGGTTTTGGCCAGGTTGCTGGGCCCATTAGCTCATTGCTGAAGAGAGGTCCTGTATAAGGTTGCAGTGGTCGGCTGAGGCGGACAGGGCTTTTGGGCAACTAAGAGCTCTGTTTACTTCGGCTCCAGTGCTGGCCCATCCGGATCCCTCTTTGGCATTCATAGTGGAGGTGGACACGTCCGAGAATGGGATAGGAGCTGTGCTTTCTTCTCGAAGAAGCTCAGTCCAGCAGAGCGTAACTATGATATGGGGGACCGGGAGTTGTTGGCTGTGGTTAAAGCGTTGAAAGCATGGAGACATTGGCTTGAGGGGGCTAAACACCCTTCCCTCATCTGGACTGACCACCGCAACCTGGAGTACATCTGGGCAACGAGGAGACTGAATCCTCATCAGGCAAGGTGGGCCATGTTCTTTACCCGTTTTGTGTTCACCCTGTCCTACAGACCAGGTTCCCAGAATAAGAAGGCAGACGTACTGTCCAGACTGTATGACACGTCTGCTGTCCGTGAGCAGTTGATCTCTTGGGCCCACACATCTCCCTCCTCTGGTCATCCGGGGATCGGTTGGACGGTGCGCTGTCTGGCTGGGAAGTACTGGTGGCCCACTTTCGCAAAGGACGGGAGGCTTTATGTTGTAAGACTCCGAGACAACTGCCCAGAGGTAAGCCCAGAGGTAAGTTACATCCCTTACCCGTTCCACAACGACCTTGGTCACATCTCTCAGTGGATTTCTTAACAGATCTTCCTCCCTCACAGGGTAACACCACGATCCTGGTCGTTGTGGATTGTTTTTCTAAGTCCTGTCGTCTCCTCCCTCTTCCTGGTCTCCCTACGGCCCTACAGACTGCGGAGGCCCTGTTTACACATATCTCCCGGCACTACGGGGTGCCTGAGGATATAGTGTCGATCGGGGTCCCCAGTTCACGTTGAGAGTTTGGAGGGCGTTCATGGAACGTCTGGGGGTCTCGATCAGCCTTACCTCAGGTTTTCACCCGAGAGTAACGGGCAGGTAGAGAGAGTCCACCAAGATGTGGGCAGGTTTCTGCGGTCTTATTGCCAGGACCGGCCGGGGGAGTGGGCAGCGTTCGTGCCCTGGGCCGAGATGGCACAGAACTCGCTTCGCCACTCCTCCACTAACCTCTTCCCCTTTCAGTGTGTATTGGAGTACCAGCCGGTTCTGGCACCATGGCATCAGGGTCAGACCGATACTCCTGCGGTGGACGACTGGTTTAGACGTGCGGAGGAGACATGGGAGAGCACTCGTGTCCATCTCCAGCGAGCAGCGCGTCGTTAGAAAACCAGCGCGGACCGCCACCGCAGTGAGACCCCTGTGTTCGCACCGGGGGGCGGGTCTGGCTCTCGACCCGTAACCTGCCCCTCCGACAGCCCTGCCGGAAGTTGGGTCCGCGGTTTGTGGGGCAATTTAAAGTCCTGAGGAGGGTGAACGAGATATGTTACAGATTACAATTTCCCTCTTATTATCGTATTAACCCCTCGTTCCATGTGTCTCTCCTCCGGCCGGCTGTGGCTGGGAGGTCCCTCCGCCCCCTTTGGACATCGAGAGGGCCCTGGCGTGCATCGTTCATTCCATCCTGGAGGCGTCGGGTGAGGGGCCTTCAGTACCTCGTGGAGTGGGAGGGGTACGGACCGGAGGAGAGGTGCTGGGTTCCGGTTGCAGATATTTTGGATCCTGAACTACTGCGGGAGTTTCACCGTCGCCGGATGGATCCCCCTTTGTGTTCTCCCTCTCGGTCTCTCTCAATTCAAATCAATTCAAGGGGCTTTATTGGCATGGGAAACATATGTTAACATTGCCAAAGCAAGTGAGGTAGATAATTTACAAAAGTGAAATCTCTGTCTCTCTCTCTCTCTCTCTATGTATGTCTCTCTGTCTCTCTCTTGCTCTCTCTCTCTCTCTCCCCTGTTCTCTCTCTTCCACCTAATTTACTTACTCACCTCTCATATTATATGCATCTTTCTTTGATCCTTTCTTTCTGTCTGTCTGTCTTTCTTTCTCTCCCCCTCCCTCGCCTTTCCCTCTCTGATTGTTCTGAGTGCTCCTTTGTCACCTCTCCGTCTCCCACAGTCATCTTGACAGTGAGGTTTGGGTAGAATGAGGAGCCGCGCGTCAAGGGGGGGTACTGTCAGTCGGCTCCTCTCCTTGTTCGGGTGGCGTTCGGAGATCGACGTCACAGGCTTTCTAGCCATCGCCGCTCCATGTTTCATATATCCATTTGTCTTGTCTTGTTTCCATGCACACCTGGTTTTCATTTCCCCAATCAATCTACTTGTATTTAACCCTCTGTTTCCCATCATGTTTTGTGTGTAATTGTTTTCATGTCAAGTGATGTTCGTTAAGCGCTTTTACTTTATTGTTCCGTTTTTTGAGCGTGTTTGTGTTGTTGTGCTCCAGGTTTGGAACTATAATAAAGTGCACTTTATTTATCAGACTCTGCTCTCCTGCACCTGACTTCACCTTCATACACACCCTGACATCGGGCTGCATGAACCTAATGAACCTATCCTCTGCAGTAGTCTTCCTTTCCTGTGGCGGTCCTCATGAGAGCCAGTTTCATCATAGCGCTTGATGATTTTTGTGACTGCACTTGAAGAAAGTTCTTGACATTTTCTGGATTGACTGACCTTCACGTCTTAAAGTAATGATGGACTGTTGTTCCTCTTTGCTTATTTGCGCTGTTCTTGCCATAATATGGACATGGTCTTTTACCAAATAGGGCTATCTTCTGTATACCACCCCTACCTTGTCACAACACGATGATTGGCTCAAATTAAGAAGAAAATAAATTCCACAAATTAACTTTAAACAAGGCACACCTGTTAATTGAAATGCATTCCAGGTGACTACCTCATGAAGCTGGTTGAGAGAATGCAAAGAGTGTGCAAAGCTGTCATCAAGGCAACGGGTGGCTACTTTTAAGAATCTCAAATATAAAATATATTTTGATTTGTTTAACTTTAACTTTTTTGGTTACTACATGATTTCATATGCGTTATTTCATAGTTTTGATGTCTTCACTATTATTCTACAATGTAGAAAATAGTAAAAACGAACAATAATCCCTGGAATGAGTAGGTGTGTCCAACCTTTTG
Organism: Oncorhynchus nerka; assembly: GCF_034236695.1. Lineage (NCBI taxonomy): Eukaryota > Metazoa > Chordata > Actinopteri > Salmoniformes > Salmonidae > Oncorhynchus > Oncorhynchus nerka. The sequence goes on from NC_088400.1 coordinate 33,965,181, forward strand.
ACTACTGTACATACGATAAATCAATGGGACATCATGGGATCTCATTCTGAATAGACGTAGAACAGAGATTTGTCCTCTTTCTTTTTCCCTTTCCCTTTCCCCCTCCCTCTCTCAACCCAACCCCTTCCATCTCTATGTTATTTTCCTATTTCTCTCTTTCTCGTCCGTGAAAACCCCTCCCTCTCTCCATATCTCCTCTGTGAGATTTAATCTCCACATTCTGTTGCTGTGGCTGCCACCTGTAAACACCTCTGTCCCCCCCCTCTCCCTCCTCACTCACTCCCCCTCTCCATCCCTCCCTAACTCTCTCCCTGTCTCCTCCATCTTGTACTGGAAAACAAATAAATCACGAGCAAGGGAGGGAGTGAAAAAGAGGAAAATAAAACAAATGAAAAGAGAGACAAATGTAATTCAGGTCGGTGGTGCAGAAGGCAGCTCATTGGCCTGCAGTTGCAAGCGACATCACAGGTGGAGCTGGGATCAGACACAACCTATTAGAACACAATTGGCTGGCTACACATCAGGTGAATGGCAGCATTTTTTTATAAATCTTCAACCCAGATATAAGAAATATATGCTACACCATAGTAAACCATTAGAGGCTATGCGATACAGGGTAGTTACAAAATTGTATGGCTATTTGGCTTTTTTTGAAGCACAGGAAGAGCATAACCTAACAAGTTAGACCTCTTGTATGTCAGAGATTGGCCCTACAGTGTAGACAGGATAGGTTCCAGTCCTATAGTGTAGAGATGTAGGGTATAATGTTCCTATAGTGTAGAGAGGATATGTTTTAGTCCTATAGTGTAGAGATTTAGGGTTCTAGTCCTACAGTGTAGAGAGGATAGGTTCATGTTATATAGTGTAAAGAGGTTCTAGTCCTATAGTGTAGAGAGGATAGGTTCTAGTCCTATAGTGTAGAGAGGTAAGGTTCTAGTCCAACAGAGTAGAGAGGAGAGGTTCTAGTCCTATAGTGTGGATAGGTTCTAGTTCTATAGTGTACAAAGGATAGGTTCTAGTCCTATAGTGTACACAGGATAGGTTCTAGACCTATTGTGTAGAGAGGATAGGTTCTAGTATAATAGTGTAGAGAGGAGAGGTTCTAGTATAATACTGTAGAGAGGATATGTTCTAGTATAATAGTGTAGAGAGGATAGTTTCTAGTATAATAGTGTAGAAAGGAGAGGTTCTAGTATAATAGTGTAGACAGGTTAGGGGGAGTTATGATGAAGCACACACCTATAAACTACAATGTGTCTTAGAGAGAGAGAGAGAGAGAGAGAGAGAGAGAGAGAGAGAGAGAGAGATGATGATTAAGGGCGCTGTAGCTATCGGTGCGTGGGTTATCAGGACGTCCTCAATGCAGACGGCCATAACAGAGAAACTGTCACACAGAATAATGGGCTTGGAGGGAGGGGAGACAGATAGAGTGAGGGAGGGAAGGAGATCAAGGAGGAGACAGATAGAGAGAGCGGTAGAGCGAGGAGAAGAGAGAGATAGAGAGAGAGGTAGAGCGAGGAGAAGAAAGAGTGAGATAGATAGAGAGAGAGGTAGAGCGAGGAGAAGAGAGAGATAGAAAGAGAGAGTGAAGTAGAGCGAGGAGGAGAGAGAGATAGATAGAGGGAGTGAAGTAGAGCGAGGAGGAGATAGATAGATAGATAGATAGAGGGAGTGAAGTAGAGCGAGGAGGAGAGAGAGAGAGGGAGTGAAGTAGAGCGAGGAGGAGAGAGATAGATAGAGGGAGTGAAGTAGAGCGAGGAGGAGAGAGATAGAGGGAATGAAGTAGAGCGAGGAGAAGAGTGATAGATAGATCGTGAGTGAAGTAGAGCTTCCCTACCCCAATCCATAAAAGTGGAGACAAATTTTGACTACCGTGGGATATGCGTCAACAGTAACCTTGGGAAAATCCTCTGCATTATTATTAACAGCAGACTCGTACATTTCCTCAATGAAAACAATGTACTGACCAAATGTCAAATTGGCTTTTTACCAAATTACCGTACAACAGACCATGTATTCACCCTGCACACCCTAATTGACAATCAAACAAACCAAAGCAAAGACAAAGTCTTCTCATGCTTTGTTGATTTCAAAAAAGCCTTCGACTCAATTTGGCATGAGGGTCTGCTATACAAATTGATGGAAAGTGGTGTTGGGGGTAAATCATATGACATTATAAAATCCATGTACACAAACAACAAGTGTGCGGTGAAAATTGGCAAAAAACACAAATTTCTTCACACAGGATCGTGGGGTGAGACAGGGATGCAGCTTAAGCCCCACCCTCTTCAAAATATATATCAACGAATTGGCGCGGGCACTAGAAAAGTCTGCAACACCCGGCTTCACCCTACTAGAATCCGAAGTTAAATGTCTACTGTTTGCTGATGATCTGGTGCTTCTGTCACCAACCAATGAGGGCATACAGCAGCACCTAGATCTTCTGCACAGATTCTGTCAGACCTGGGCTCTGACAGTAAATCTCAGTAAGACCAAAATAATGGTGTTCCAAAAAAGGTCCAGTCGCCAGGACCACAAATACAAATTCCATCTAGACACTGTTGCCCTAGAGCACACAAAAAAACGATACATACCTTGGCCTAAACATCAGCGCCACAGGTAACTTCCACAAAGCTGTGAACGATCTGAGAGACGAGGCAAGAAGGGCTTTCTATGCCATCAAAAGGAACATAAATTTCAACATACCAATTTGGATCTGGCTAAAAATACTTGAATCAGTCATACTTGAATCATGCCCTTTATGATTGTGAGGTCTGGGGTCCGCTCACCAACCAAGACTTCACAAAATGGGACAAACATGAAATTGAGACTCTGCATGCAGAATTCTGCAAAAATATCCTCAGTGGACAACGTAGAACACCAAATAATGCATGCAGAGCAGAATTAGGCCGATACCCACTAATTATCAAAATCCAGAAAAGAGCCGTTAAATTCTACAACCACCTAAAAGGAAGCGATTCCCAAACCTTCCATAACAAAGCCATCACCTACAGAGAGATGAACCTGGAAAAGAGTGCCCTAAGCAAGCTGGTCATGGGGCTCTGTACACAAACACAAACACACCCCACAGAGCCCCAGGACAGCAACACAATTAGACCCAACCAAATCATGAGAAAACAAAAAGATAACTACTTGACACATTGGAAAAAATTAACAAAAAAACAGAGCAAACTAGAATGCTATTTGGCCCTAAACAGAGAGTACACAGTGGCAGAATACCTGACCACTGTGACTGACCCAAACTTAAGGAAATAATTGACTATGTACAGACTTAGTGAGCATAGCCTTGCTATTGAGAAAGGCCGTCGTAGACAGACATGACTCTCAAGAGAAGACAGGCTATGTGCTCACTGCCCACAAAATGAGGTGGAAACTGAGCTGCACTTCCTAACCTCCTGCCCAATGCATGACTATATTAGAGAGACATATTTCCCTCAGATTAAACAGATCCACAAAGAATTCGAAAACAAATCCAATTTTGATAAACTCCCATATCTACTGGGTAAAATGCCACAGTGTGCCATCACATCAGCAAGATTTGTGACCTGTTGCCACAAGAAAAGGGCAACCAGTGAAGAACAAACACCATTGTAAATACAACCCATGTTTATGCTTATTTATTTTCCCTTGTGTACTTTAACCATTTGTACATTGTTACAACACTGTATATATATATATATATATATATATATATATATATATATATATAATATGACATTTGTAATGTCTTTATTGTTTTGAAACTTCTGTATGTGTAATGTTTACTGTTAATTTTTATTGTTTATTTCACATTTGTATATTATCTACCTCACTTGCTTTGGCAATGTTAACACGTTCCCCATGCCAATAAAGCCCCTTGAATTGAATTTAATTTAATTTAATTGAGAGGGAGTGAAGTAGAGCGAGGAGAAGAGAGATAGATAGACAGATAGATAGATAGATAGATGGAATGAAGTAGAGCGATGAGAGAGAGAGAGATAGATAGAGAGAGGGAGTGAAGTAGAGTGAGGAGAAGAGAGAGAGATAGATAGAGCGAGAGGGAGTGAAGTAGAGCGAGGATAAGAGAGATAGATAAAAGGAATGAAGTAGAGCGAGGAGAAGAGAGATAGATAGATAGAGAGAGGGAGTGAAGTAGAGTGAGGAGAAGATAGAGAGAGATAGATAGATAGATAGATAGATAGATAGATAGATAGATAGATAGATAGATAGATAGATAGATAGATAGATAGATAGATAGATAGATAGATAGATAGGGCGTGAAGTAGAGCGAGGAGAAGAGAGATAGATCGATAGAGGGAATGAAGTAGAGCGAGGAGAAGAGAGATGGATCGATAGAGGGAATGAAGTAGAGCGAAGAGAAGAGCGATAGATAGAGTGAGGGAATGAAGTAGAGCGAGGAGGAGAGAGAGATATAGAGCAAGTTAAGTAGAGCGTGGAGGAGAGAGATAAATTGAGACAGGGAGGGAGTACGAGGCTGTAAGAGGGGGTGAAGGGGAAATGATAGAGAGGGGGAAAAGGAAGCATGAAAGAGGAGGAGAGAGAGAGAGGAAATGAAGTACAGAAATGGTAGAGGGGAATGAAGGAGAGAGAATGATAGTGAGATGGAGAGGGTGTGTGAGGGAGTAGAGGAGAGAGAATGGATGGATGGAGCGAGGAAGAAAGAATGAGAGGAAGGGAGAGGGCAGAATGTAGGAGAGGGAGGAATGTAGGAGAGGAAGTAATGTAGGAGAGGGAGGAATGTAGGAGAGGGAGGAATGTAGGAGAGGGAGGAATGTAGGAGAGGGGGAACGGAGGAGAGGGAGAAGGAAGGAGTGAGTGGTAGAGAATAAACTAGGTAAGAATGAGGTAAGATTGTGTGTGTGTGTGCGTGTCTACCTGCATCTCAACAGTAATTGGGTAATACCAGTGCTGCCTGCCATGCCCCTCTCTTTCCCACAGCACACAGAAGACTATTGATCAGACAAGGAGGTGAAATATCAAACCCAGGATCATAGGCTATGTGTTTCCCTCCATCTCACATATCACACATTCCCTCTCTCTGTTTCCCCTCCATCTCACACACTCGTTCTCTCCCTGCTCTTTCATGTTCCCCAACACAGAATCGATAGACACTGGCAGTGCACAGTGGCAATCTCCCAAATGCCCCTCATTGTCTTGAGAAGCAATTGGAAACACAGCTGTTTAAAGAGTCAGAGCCCTCTGACCTGCTCTGTCTCCCAGTGGATTTTCATTCTTCACTTTGAATCAGGTAACTTTATCCGACCTGTAACATCTGACAGGAAGAGGTTCTCCTGAGAGATGGGGGGTGGGGCGTACCCCAAAGAGCATAGAACTGAAGGATGAGAATGGGTAGGATTTGGACCACACACTTACACATACACATACACATGATCAACCTCATATACACACACTCTCTCATTCTCTCCCTCTCTCCCCCATCTCCCCCCACCCACCTCTCTCTCTCTCTGACCCTTTGGCCTGCTGACCCGCTGTCTAATCAGGGTCACTTTAATGAGGAGGTCTGTCCGTCAGTCAGACCCTGTCTCATGAATAAACCATAATGAGAGACACAGAGAAGCAGGACTGTTCTGAAGGTGACCCACAACTCTCAAACTGTCACTAAGCCTGGCCCTGCCCTGCACACCAACACACGACCGCACCACCACTACACCAGCCCAACATCCCAGCACAACACCACCACAACAACACACCACCACTGCAACACACCACCACTATACCAACACAACAACACACCACCACTACACCACCACTACAACACACCACCACCACACCACACCACCACCACAACAACACACCACCACCACAACAACACCCCACCACTACAGCACCAAACCACAACTACACCACCACAACAACACACCACCAATACACCACCACAACAACACACCACGACTACACCACAACACACCACTACACCACCACTATACCAGCCGAACATCACAGCACAACACCACCACCACAACACACCACCACCATACCACACCACCACTACAACACATCACCACAACAACAAACCACCACTACAACACACCACCTCTACACCACCACAACAACATAACACACCACCACAACAACACACCACCACCACACCACCACATCACACACTACCACCACATCAGACCACACCACCACATCACACCACCACACCACACACTACCACCACATCAGACCACACCACCACACCACACACTAACACCACATCAGACCACACCACACCACCACACCACACCACACCACACCACACACTACCACCACATCAGACCACACCACACACTACCACCACATCAGACCACACCACACACTACCACCACATCAGACCACACCACCACACCACACACTACCACACCACACACTACCACCACATCAGACCACACCACACACTACCACCACATCAGACCACACCACCACACCACACACTACCACCACATCAGACCACACCACACACTACCACCACATCAGACCACACCACCACACCACACACTGCCACCACATCAGACCACACCACCACACCACACACTAACACCACATCAGACCACACCACCACACCACACCACACCACACACTACCACCACATCAGACCACACCACCACACCACACACTACCACCACATCAGACCACACCACACACTACCACCACATCAGACCACACCACCACACCACACACTACCACCACATCAGACCACACCACCACACCACACACTAACACCACATTAGACCACACCACCACACCACACCACACCACACCACACACTACCACCACATCAGACCACACACTACCACCACATCAGACCACACCACACACTACCACCACCACATCAGACCACACCACCACACCACACACTACCACACCACACACTACCACCACATCAGACCACACCACACACTACCACCACATCAGACCACACCACACACTACCACCACATCAGACCACACCACCACACCACACACTACCACCACATCAGACCACACCACCACACCACACACTACCACACCACACACTACCACCACATCAGACCACACCACACACTACCACCACATCAGACCACACTACCACCACATCAGACCACACCACCACACCACACACTACCACACCATACACTACCACCACATCAGACCACACCACCACACACTACCACCACATCAGACCACACCACCAACCGGTTGAAGGGAAAGTCTTTAAATCTCTGCATTCCAGTCCCTCCTTATCATTTTATAACACTCTTTTTTACTCAAGTATTTTTTAGCCAAACAAAGGCAGTTTTAGGACAGGTGGCTCTAACCTGGAAACTTCAGACCTGGACTCTGATTAGCCACGTAAAAGAGGGAGAAAGGGGAAGTAAGAAACAGACTCAGAAAGTCAGACGGGGGACAGATGAATAGAGGGGAAAACACCCCATATTTGATTGTCCTTCCTTGAGCCATCCTAATCTAGATGGAATTCACTGGCAGTGGGTCCGGCCATGGACTGATAATGATCGCTAATGTGTTGTCCTGCCATCAGCACTGGCACACAGAGGACCAGACAGGCAAAGGAGCAGGGTTCTGGAATGCAGAGATTTAAAGACTTTCCCTTAAACCGGTTGGTGGTGCGGTGGTGGTGTGGTAGTGTGTTGTAGTGGTTGTGTGGTGTTGTGCTGTGATGTTGGGATGGTGTAGGAGTGGTAGTGTGTGGTGTAGTGGTGTGTTGTAGTGGTGGTGTGTTGTAGTGGTGTTGTGGTGCCGTTAACCACCTAACTGAGTATCTCAATTTAACCTTGCGCAATACCCTAGATGCAGTTGCACCCCTAAAAACTAAAAAAATGTCTCATAAGAAACTAGCTCCCTGGTACACAGAAAATACCCGAGCTCTGAAGCAAGCTTCCAGAAAATTGGAACGGAAATGGCGCCACACCAAACTGGAAGTCTTCCGACTAGCTTGGAAGGACGGTACCGTGCAGTACCGAAGAGCCCTTACTGCTGCTCGATCATCCTATTTTTCTAACTTAATTGAGGAAAATAAGAACAATCCGAAATTCCTTTTTGATACTGTCGCAAAGCTAACTAAAAAGCAGCATTCCCCAAGAGAGGATGACTTTCACTTTAGCAGTGATAAATTCATGAACTTCTTTGAGGAAAAGATTATGATTATTAGAAAGCAAATTACGGACTCCTCTTTAAACCTGCGTATTCCTCCAAACCTCAGTTGTCCTGAGTCTGCACAACTCTGCCAGGACCTAGGATCAAGAGAGACGCTCAAGTCTTTTAGTACTATATCTCTTGACACAATGATGAAAATAATCATGGCCTCTAAACCTTCAAGCTGCATACTGGACCCTATTCCAACTAAACTACTGAAAGAGCTGCTTCCTGTGCGTGGCCCTCCTATGTTGAACATAATAAACGGCTCTCTATCCACTGGATGTGTACCAAACTCACTAAAAGTGGCAGTAATAAAGCCTCTCTTGAAAAAGCCAAACCTTGACCCAGAAAATATAAAAAACTATCGGCCTATATCGAATCTTCCATTCCTCTCAAAAATTTTAGAGAAGGCTGTTGCGCAGCAACTCACTGCCTTCCTGAAGACAAACAATGTATACGAAATGCTTCAGTCTGGTTTTAGACCCCATCATAGCACTGAGACGGCACTTGTGAAGGTGGTAAATGACATTTTAATGGCAACGGACCGAGGCTCTGCATCTGTCCTCGTGCTCCTAGACCTTAGTGCTGCTTTTGATACCATCGATCACCACATTCTTTTGGAGAGATTGGAAACCCAAATTGGTCTACACGGACATGTTCTGGCCTGGTTTAGATCTTATCTGTCGGAAAGATATCAGTTTGTCTCTGTGAATGGTTTGTCCTCTGACAAATCAACTGTAAATTTCGGTGTTCCTCAAGGTTCTGTTTTAGGACCACTATTGTTTTCACTATATATTTTACCTCTTGGGGATGTTATTCGAAAACATAATGTAAACTTTCACTGCTATGCGGATGACACACAGCTGTACATTTCAATGAAACATAGTGAAGCCCCAAAATTGCCCTCGCTAGAAGCATGTGTTTCAGACATAAGGAAGTGGATGGCTGCAAACTTTCTACTATTAAACTCGGACAAAACAGAGATGCTTGTTCTAGGTCCCAAGAAACAAAGAGATCTTCTGTTGAATCTGACAATTAATCTTAATGGTTGTACAGTCGTCTCAAATAAAACTGTGAAGGACCTCGGCGTTACTCTGGACCCTGATCTCTCTTTTGAAGAACATATCAAGACCATTTCGAGGACAGCTTTTTTCCATCTACGTAACATTGCAAAAATCAGAAACTTTCTGTCCAAAAATGATGCAGAAAAATGAATCTATGCTTTTGTCACTTCTAGGTTAGACTACTGCAATGCTCTATTTTCCGGCTACCCGGATAAAGCACTAAATAAACTTCAGTTAGTGCTGAATACGGCTGCTAGAATCCTGACTAGAACCAAAATTTTTTATCATATTACTCCAGTGCTAGCCTCTCTACACTGGCTTCCTGTCAAAGCAAGGGCTGATTTCAAGGTTTTACTGCTAACCTACAAAGCATTACATGGGCTTGCTCCTACCTATCTCTCTGATTTGGTCCTGCCGTACATACCTACACGTACGCTACGGTCACAAGACGCAGGCCTCCTAATTGTCCCTAGAATTTCTAAGCAAACAGCTGGAGGCAGGGCTTTCTCCTATAGAGCTCCATTTTTATGGAACGGTCTGCCTACCCATGTCAGAGACGCAAACTCGGTCTCAACCTTTAAGTCTTTACTGAAGACTCATCTCTTCAGTGGGTCATATGATTGAGTGTAGTCTGGCCCAGGAGTGGGAAGGTGAACGGAAAGGCTCTGGAGCAACGAACCGCCCTTGCTGTCTCTGCCTGGCCGATTCCCCTCTTTCCACTGGGATTCTCTGCCTCTACCCTGTTACGGGGCTGAGTCACTGGCTTACTGGGGCTCTCTCATGCCGTCCCTGGGGGTGCATCACCTGGGTGGGTTGATTCACTGTTGTGGTCGGCCTGTCTGGGTTGGCGCCCCCCTTGGGTTGTGCCGTGGCGGAGATCTTTGTGGGCTATACTCGGTCTCAGGATGGTAAGTTGGTGGTTGAAGATATCCCTCTAGTGGTGTGGGGCTGTGCTTTGGCAAAGTGGGTGGGGTTATATCCTTCCTGTTTGGCCCTGTCCGGGGTGTCCTCGGATGGGGCCACAGTGTCTCCTGACCCCTCCTGTCTCAGCCTCCAGTATTTATGCTGCATTAGTTTATGTGTCGGGGGCTAGGGTCAGTTTGTTATATCTGGAGTACTTCTCCTGTCCTATTCGGTGTCCTGTGTGAATCTAAGTGTGCGTTCTCTAATTCTCTCCTTCTCTCTTTCTTTCTCTCTCTCGGAGGACCTGAGCCCTAGGACCATGCCCCAGGACTACCTGACATGATGACTCCTTGCTGTCCCCAGTCCACCTGGCCATGCTGCTGCTCCAGTTTCAACTGGCCTGGGCCCTAGGACCATGTCCCAGGACTACCTGACATGATGACTCCTTGCTGTCCCCAGTCCACCTGGCCATGCTGCTGCTCCAGTTTCAACTGTTCTGCCTTACTATTATTCAACCATGCTGGTCATTTATGAACATTTGAACATCTTGGCCACGTTCTGTTATAATCTCCACCCGGCACAGCCAGAAGAGGACTGGCCACCCCACATATGCTCTCTCTAATTCTCTCTTTCTTTCTCTCTCTCTCGGAGGACCTGAGCCCTAGGACCATGCCCCAGGACTACCTGACATGATGACTCCTTGCTGTCCCCAGTCCACCTGACTGTGCTGCTGCTCCAGTTTCAACTGTTCTGCCTTATTATTATTCGACCATGCTGGTCATTTATGAACATTTTAACATCTTGGTCATGTTCTGTTATAATCTCTACCCGGCACAGCCAGAAGAGGACTGGCCACCCCACATAGCCTGGTTCCTCTCTAGGTTTCTTCCTAGGTTTTGGCCTTTCTAGGGAGTTTTTCCTAGCCACCGTGCTTTTACACCTGCATTGTTTGCTGTTTGGGGTTTTAGGCTGGGTTTCTGTACAGCACTTTGAGATATCAGCTGATGTACGAAGGGCTATATAAATAAATTTGATTTGATTTGATTTGATTTGATTTGGTGGTAGTGTGTGGTGTGGTGGTGTGCTGTGATGTTGGGCTGGTGTAGTGGTGGTGGTGTGTTGCGGTGGTGGTGTGTTGTAGTGGTGGTGTGGTGTTGTGGTGGAAGTGTGTAGTGTGTGGTGTGGTGGTGTAGTGGTGTGTTGTAGTGGTGGTGTGGTGGTAGTGTGGTGTGGTCGTGTGTTGGTGTGCAGGGCAGGGCAGGGCCAGGCTTAGTGACAGTCTGAGACCTGTGGGTCACCTTCAGAACAGTCCTGGCAAACAGAGGACCAGACAGGAGCAGGGGTGGAACCTTAAGGAAAGATTGGAACAGAACCCTGGACCTCTGCCAGGTAGAATATGGAACAGCTATTGGTAGAATCTGGACGGAATCACACACAGTAAAGAAGCATATCAGTAATTCCACCGGTTGGGATTAAAATACGATACTCCAAGGATGGGAGAGGTTTTGCATCAAATTACAATGAAAATATAGATGTCAGAGATATGATAGGAAACTATTTAAACAATTTAGGACGTGTGTTGGCTATAACAGTGTTGACACCACCAATGCAGATGACTGTAAACAACCAGAATCCATTGCTGGAATTTCCAATGAGCGACAATTGAATTGCAGCCTCAGTGTGTCTACCAGCTCTCACAGTCTCGCGTCAGAACTGGATGTTCAGCCATGTTTCTCCAACATAATATTTATAAATTGTTCCAAACTTTACATTTCAACGTGTTTAAGGTTAAGTTTAGGCATTAACTCTGAGTTAGGGTTCATTTCAGACATTAACTTTAAATGCTTATGGTTTGGTTATGGTAAGGGTTAAGGTTTGGGATAGGCTTTAAACAAAAAATATAAAAACAAATTTGTATTGCTGGATTCAAACTTACAACTTTTGGAACCAGAGGCAGATGCTAACAGCCATCCCCGTCCACAACAGCCCAGCAAAACCAAAACCTACTTGAAGGTAACATCGCTCACTGTTGGCCCCTAGTGGCCGGTTTCTCCATCATCTCCTGGCGTCCTCAGACATGGATGGACTTTGAATACGGACTGATTTGTATCACGGGTGACATGGCTGGTCTAGAACTAGAGAATCCATTATCATGGGTGACCTGGCTGGTCTAGAACTAGAGAATCCATTATCACGGGTGACCTGGCTGGTCTGGAACTAGAGAATCCATTATCACGGGTGACCTGGCTGGTCTGGAACTAGAGAATCCATTATCATGGGTGACCTGGCTGGTCTGGAACTAGAGAATCCATTATCACGGGTGACCTGGCTGGTCTGGAACTAGAGAATCCATTATCACGGATGACTTGGCTGGTCTAGAACTATAGAATCCATTATCACGGGTGACCTGGCTGGTCTAGAACTAGAGAATCCATTATCATGGGTGACCTGGCTGGTCTAGAACTAGAGAATCCATTATCATGGGTTACCTGGCTAGTCTAGAACTAGAGAATCCATTATCATGGGTGACCTGGCTGGTCTAGAACTAGAGAATCCATTATCACGGGTGACCTGGCTGGTCTAGAACTAGAGAATCCATTATCATGGGTGATCTGGCTGGTCTAGAACTAGAGAATCCATTATCATGGGTGACCTGGCTGGTCTGGAACTAGAGAATCCATTATCACGGGTGACCTGGCTAGTCTAGAACTAGAGAATCCATTATCACGGGTGACCTGGCGGGTCTAGAACTAGATAATCCATTATCACGGGTGACCTGGCTGGTCTAGAACTAGATAATCCATTATCACGGGTGACTTGGCTGGTCTAGAACTAGAGAATCCATTATCATGGGTGACCTGGCTGGTCTAGAACTAGATAATCCATTATCACGGGTGACCTGGCTGGTCTAGAACTAGAGAATCCATTATCAGGTAATCCATTCCACACAATGATGACAGAGTATAAAGCATGTGAAGTCCGATGTAAAAAATAGAAGGAGCGTTTACATTGACATGGTATCCCGAATGACACAGGCTGAGAGAAAGAGAGAAACAAAGATTAGCCCAAAGGGAGAGATAGACTTCGACGTCCGTCTTTCATGCATTTCCAAAAAGGAATAATGAAAAGGGGAAAAACGTAGAGCTGTGATTTCAAGGACAGTGAGTCTTTGTGTGGAAACGGAGTGACACGTCAGTGTGATAGGGATTACACACAGGCTCACACACACCCTGACATACACACACGGATATACACCCCCCCTCCCCGACGGTTCAGTCAGTCATTATCCTCTGCATTGTGCCACTGAGACAGAGACAGTCGCCCACCGCGCCCCAGGCCGGTTTTACTCACCGGCAGTGGTATCACCACGACGACGATACAGATCCACACTGTCGGAGCCTATCCCACTAGCTGGTTATCCCAGTCCTGGCCAACTACAACAGCAAAGTGTAAACATACTGCATGTCGTAATGATTAGTAGAGGCTTGCCAAACACTCATAAACTTGTGTACACAACTAAACTAACATATTAGTACTTGGCAAGGAGTCCATCATACAGCTATAAACTATATAGTTAATACCAGTCAGTCACGTCCTCTCCTCATAATCCACATCCTCTGCTTTCCTCTCCTTTCTTTCCTCCAATCCTTCCTCTTAATCCCTCACTCTATCCCTCTCTCCTTCCTCCAATCCTTCCTCTTAATCCCACTATATCCCTCTCTCCTTCCTCCAATCCTTCCTCTTAATCCCTCTCTCCTTCCTCCAATCCTTCCTCTTAATCCCACTGTATCCCTCTCTCCTTCCTCCAATCCTTCCTCTTAATCCCTCTCTCCTTCCTCCCATCCTTCCTCTTAATCCCTCTCTCCTTCCTCAAATCCTTCCTCTTAATCCCACTATATCCCTCTCTCCTTCCTCCAATCCTTCCTCTTAATCCCTCTCTCCTTCCTCCAATCCTTCCTCTTAATCCCTCTCTCCTTCCTCCAATCCTTCCTCTTAATCCCACTATATCCCTCTCTCCTTCCTCCAATCCTTCCTCTTAATCCCTCTCTCCTTCCTCCAATCCTTCCTCTTAATCCCACTATATCCCTCTCTCCTTCCTCCAATCCTTCCTCTTAATCCCTCACTCTATCCCTCTCTCCTTCTTCCTCTTAATCCCTCACTCTATCTCTCTCATTCTCCATTCCGTCTTCCTCTTAATCCCCCTATCCCTCTCTCCTTCCTCTTAATCCCTCACTCCATCCCTCTCTCCTTCTTCCTCTTAATCCCCCTATCCCTCTCTCCTTCCTCCATCTACTTTACTCCATCCCTCTCACCTCTACTTCCCTTCCTCTATCCCTCTCTGCTTCCTCCATCTACTTTCCTCCATCCCTCTCACCTCTACTTCCCTTCCTCTTTCCCTCCCTCTGTGCTTCCTTCCTCCATCTCTTCTTCCCTCCACCTCTACTTCCCTTCCTTTTCCCTCCCTCTGTGCTTCCTCTCCCTCCATCTCTTCTTCCTCTCACCTCTACTTCCCTTCCTCTTTCCCTCCCTCTGTGCTTCCTCTCCCTCCATCTCTTCTTCCCTCTCACCTCTACTTCCCTTCCTCTTTCCCTCCCCCTGTGCTTCCTCTCCCTCCATCTCTTCTTCCCTCTCCCCTCTACTTCCCTTCCTCTTTCCCTCCCTCTGTGCTTCCTCTCCCTCCATCTCTTCTTCCCTCTCCCCCCAGTGTGTGGTGACTGGCAGGACAGAAGCACAGTGCACCACTCCTCCTCTGTGATGAAGGTTACTATACCACACCCAGGTTGAAACACACTTCATTAAAGGAAGAGGAGGACGGAGGCAAACAACGGCGTACCGGCAACGGACAGCGACGTGCTCTATTGTAACGTGGACACGGCTAGGACAAATGTAATTTACCCAGGAGATTTATCCCATTAAAAACTGGATGATTCAGCTGCTTTGTGAGCCCATATCTCCAGCGTTAGCAGTCAGCTAATGAGGTGGGGAGAGTTAAAGGAGCCCATTCACCTCAGCTCACACCCACCGGCTTAGCCTGTGTAATTAACTTTAAATTAGGCCCCCAAAACTTCCTTTCCCAAAGACTAGTCCCCATTCCTAGTGACTTTCTATCAGAGCAGGACACAGATGTTTGAAAAGGATTTACATATAATGCCGAGAGGCTCACCATGTGTAATTACTATTAAACAACTTAAATTAGACACTACTTAATCAGACATTTGAGAGAAGAACAAATAAACGACTAATACAGTGTGAAAGCCCATAAGGGACAAATAGGACAAAAGGAGTGAACACACTGAATGACTTCTTTACCTTCATTCTCCAGTGGGTCACAGGCTGAAGGTATTCCATATTCAAAAACATTCTGGAAATATTCATGATTCATTGGTCCTGGGCCACAACCACATAGGTTGCATCTACCTGTATATTCCTCCATTCGAGGTCCAATGCAGCCATTTTCTTATTTCAATAACAAATCATTTCTGGGGAACAATTAAGTACTTTACTGGGATTGTTTTCAATCAAAATGATCAAAAATAAACAAAAATAGATTCTTAGCAAAGAGCAATTTCTCAAGCAAGAATTTTTCTGGGAACGTCTGGGATGGTCTGAGTGTGAAAGGGAAAACTTAAAACTAGATGCAATTGGCAGAGAGATTTGGAACTCCATTTCTTATTGGTCTAATTAACTAATTCACCATCTGGTGATTCCAAAACTACATCCCACCAAAACAGGCAGAAATGTCAGGCGTTCTTTACAAACAGCTCTAAAAGGGCATTATCATAAGTTCACAGTATGATTCCAACCTCATTGTGTGGGCATAAACTACATGACCAAAAGTATGTGGACACCTGCTTGTCGAAAATCTCATTCCAAAACCATAGGCATTAATATAGAGTTGGTCCCCCTTTGCTGCTATAACAGCCTCCACTCTTCTGGGAAGGCTTTCCACTAGATTTTGGAATATTGCTGTGGGGACTTGCTTCCATTCAGCCACAAGAGCATTAGTGAGGTCGGGCACTGATGTTGGGAGATTAGGCCTGGTTCGCAATCAGTGTTCCAATTCATCCCAATGGTGTTCGATGGGGTTGAGGTCTGGACTTTGTGCAGGCCAGTCAAGTTCTTCCACACCGATGTCGACAAACCATTTTTGTATGGACCTCGCTTTGTGCCCAGGGGGCATTGTAATGCTGAAACAGGTAAGGGCCTTCCCCAAACTGTTGCCACAAAGTTGGAAGCACAGAATCATCTAGAATGTCATTGTATTCTGTAGCATTAAGATTTCCCTTCACTGTAACTAAGGGGCCTAGCCCGAGATGGTGATGGTGATGGTGATGCAAGATGGTGAAGTGTGATTCATCCCTCCAAAGAACATGTTTCCACTGGTCCAGAGTCCAGTGGTGGTGAGATGGCGTTGCTTCCAAAGGCAGTTTGGAACTCGGTAGTGAGTGTTTCAACTGAGGACAACCCCTTTCTGTGAGCTTGTGTGGCCTACCACTTCGCGGCTGATCCGTTGTTGCTCCTAGATGTTTTCTACTTCACAATAACAACACTTACAGTTGATGGGGGGAGGTCCAGCAGGGAAGACATTTGACGAACTGACTTGTTGGAAAGGTGGTATCAAATGACGGTGGCACATTGAAAGTCACAGAGTTCTCCAGTAAGGCCCTTCTACTGCCAATGTTTGTCTATGGAGATTGCATGGCTGTGTGCTTAATTTTATAAACCTGTCAGCAATGGGTGTGGCTGAAATAGCCAAATCGACCAATTTTAAGGGGTGTCCACATACTTGTGTGTCTATATAGTGTATAACACAGGGACTGCACTGTTTTTGACTGCACTGGGCCTTTACCAGCTGAGCACAGCAGAGTTTTCATGTTGGAGGTTGCTGTATGTATGTCACCAGCCCACGAGCAGGTGTTGTGGGCTGGTGTGTCAGATAAAAACAGGTGACCTCTAGATCAGAGGTCAACAAGGGGCTAAACTCCTTCCATGTCTACCCAGCATATAATTCTGTCTCCATATGGCACTGAGCTGTGGACCTGCCACTATCTACCCTGCCAGAGCGAGAGAGAAAACAGAAAAGGGGGGGAATGTGAAAAGGAGGAGTAGAATCAAGTTGGGTGTTCAGCTGAAAGCTAAATTAAATACAACAGACAACCAGCAGATTCGGTTGCAGCCCCACAACCAACTCATTGGAATGTCCCCACCCCATGACCCAACAAGCAATTTAGACCAGTCCGCATGGTGGTCCCGACAACGACAACAACAACAAAAAGGGTCTGGGAGGGGGACAGGACTCTTAATAAAGCACAACTGAAGGCAACAACTTCTCTGGTTGAAAACAGCTCATGTGGCATCGATACTAGTCAGAAACATTTGTGCTAGTGTCTAAATTGACTACAAAGTGTAAATAGGATCATTTTGGTCATAAAGTCAGTCTCGTTCCAAAACAGAGAAATGATGGATAGCTATGCAGAGAGAGAGAGAGAGAGAGAGAGAGAGAGAGAAATGATGGATAGCTATGCAGAGAGAGAGAGAGAGAGAGAGAGAGAGAAATGATGGATAGCTGTGCAGAGAGAGAGAGAGAAATTATGGATAGCTGTGCAGAGAGAGAGAGAGAGAGAAATTATGGATAGCTGTGCAGAGAGAGAGAGAGAGAGAGAGAGAGAGAGAGAGAGAGAGAGAGAGAGAAATGATGGATAGCTGTGCAGAGAGAGAGAGAGAGAAATTATGGATAGCTGTGCAGAGAGAGAGAGAGAGAGAGAGAGAAAGAGAGTTGACTGATGCACACACACTTCCAGAGAGAATCCAGTGTTGTCATTGTGTGTATCACAGAGATGCCCAGCTTGCAGAGAGTTTGACAGTCTCAGGGAGAAAACCCAGAACCCGTCCGTCCACACTACCACCACACCTAATTGGCCTACCCTTCACTAACATTAGAGAAGGATGGGAGGGAGAGTATCGACCGACATACCTACCTACCTACCTACCTACCTACCTACCTACCATTCCCAGTACAGGAGAAGAGAGTGGGTGGGAGATAGTGAGCAGAGAGATGGGCAGAGTGTGGCCAGAGTGTGAGCAGAGTGTGGGCAGAGAGATGGGCAGAGTGTGGCCAGAGTGTGGGCAGAGCTTAACTAAGTTAACTTTCTTCCCTCTGGAGACACGTCACTCATACTCAGAGCTCATCACTTCAGAAGGCATATTAAAGGAGAGAGCGAGATCAGGAGAGAGGACAGAAATAGAGAAAGTGCGATAAAGAGAGAGAGAGAGGGGATGATAATGGATGATAAGAACAAGAAAAACAATCTTAAATCTGCCTTAACCTACGCAGATATTTATTATCTCACACACTCGCACGAGCACACACACAGCAAGGTTCTCAGCACACACAATGAATGTGCTCTTAAATGCTAGTAAAACTAAATGCATGCTCTTCAACCGATCGTTGCCCGCACCCGCCTGACTAGCATCACTAGAATATGTGGACAAATACAAATACCTAGGTGTCTGGCTAGACTGTAAACTCTCCTTACAGACTCACGTTAAGCATCTCCAAACCAAAGGTAATGACACGTTCATCGTATACATAATGAGCAGACCAAGGCGCAGCGTGAGTAGAGTTCCACATATTTATTAAAGTGAACCTTCAAAAAACAACAAAGAATAAATGAAAGTGCAGTTCGTAGCGCACATAGCACTAAACCAAAACAAAACAATATCCCACAAACGCAGGTGGGAAAAGGACCACACTAAGTATGATCCCCAATTAGAGGCAACGATCATCAGCTACCTCCAATTGGGAACCATACTCACACCAACATAGAAATTCAAGCCTAGAACACCCCTTAGTCACGCTCTGATCTATTGCACCATAGAGAGCCCTTAGAACCCCAAGGGCTCTCTATGGTCAGAGCGTGACAGGTAAATCTAGTATCGGCTTCCTATTTCGCAACAAATTCTCCTTCACTCATGCTGCAAAACATACCCTCGTAAAACTGACGATCCAACCAATCCTTGACTTTGGCGATGTAATTTACAAAATAGCCTCTAACACTCTACTCAGCAAATTGGATGCAGTCTATCACAGTGCCATCTGTTTTGTCACCAAAGCCCCATATACTACCCACCACTGCGACCTGTATGCTCTCGTCGGCTGGTCCTTGCTCAATATTTGTCGCCAAACCCACCTTCTCCAGGTCATCTAGAAGTATTTGCTAGGTAAAGCTCCGCCTTATCTCAGCTCACTGGTCACCATAGCAACACCCACCCGTAGCACGCACTCCAGCAGGTATATTTCATTGGTCATCCCCAAAGCCAACACCTCGTTTGGCCACCTTTCCTTCCAGTTCTCTGCTGCCAATGACTGGAACGAATTGCAAAAATCACTGAAGTTGGAGACTTATAATTGCCTCACTAACTTTAAGCATCAGCTGTCAGAGTAGCTTACCGATAGCTGCAGCTGTACACAGCCCATCTGTAAATAGCCCAACGAACCAACTACCTACCTCATCCCCATATTTGTTTTGGTTTTTCTGCTTTTTTGCCCACCAGTATTTCTACTTGCACATCCTCATCTGCACATATATCACTCCAGTGTAAATTGCTAAATTGTAATTACTTCTCCACTATTGGACTATTAATTGCCTTACCTCCTTACTACATTTGCACACACTGTACATAGATTTTTCTATATTGTGTTGTTGACTGTACGTTTGTTTATTCCATGTGTAACTCTGTTGTCTTTTGTCGCACTGCTTTGCTTTATCTTGGCCAGGTCACAGTTGTAAATGAGAACTTGTTCTCAACTGGCCTACCTGGTTAAATAAAGGTGAAATAAATAAATAAATACCATTTTTAAAAATCAGCACAATGGACAGCGCCCATTTTGGTAATGAATATTGGCTACAAGATAGATAGGGTAATTCACCTATTACAAACAGCCTATGTGAATGCGGCCGTACAGACCGCTGTCTCACCAAAATAATACAAACTAAATTCTGAAAGTAATAGCCTAGTTATTTATGCATGCAAACAAAAATACTGAATAGCAGTTTGGCTTAGAATACCGACACAACTGCAAATGCAAACGAATGAATGAGAACAGAGATACCAAATAGTAGGCCAGGTTAACAACATATCAGATCGATTAAGGCATGACACAATCTACACTGTACAAAACATTAGGAACACCTGCTCTTTCCATGACAGACTGACCAGGTGAATCCAGGTGAAGCTATGATCCCTTATTGATGTCACTTGTTAAATCCACTTCAATCAGTGTAAATGAAAGGGAGGAGCCAGGTTAAATAAGGATGCTGAAGCCTTGAGACAATTGAGACATGGATTGTGTATGTGTGCCATTCAGAGGTTGAATGGGCAAGACTAATTATTTGTGTCTTTAAATGGGGTATGGTAGTAGGTGCCAGGCACACTGGTTTGAGTGTCAAGAACTGCAACACTGCTGGGTTTTTCACGCTCAATAGTTTCCTTTGTGTATCAAGAATGGTCCACCACCCAAAGGACATCCAGCAAACTTGACACAACTGTGGGAAGCATTGGAGTCAACATTGGCCAGCATCCCTGTGGAACGCTTTCGACACCATGCCCTGACAAATTGAGGCTGTTCTGATGACAAATGGTGGGATACAACTCAATATTAGGAAGGTGTTCCTAATGTTCTGTATACTCCGTGTATCTTTAGGCTAGTTACATTTACAGTAAAAAAAACGCATTAAACAAAAGATGAATGGTTTCACCTTTTTCACATGTAGAAAGTCATGTCTCTCTGGGTCAAGGGCACACAAGGCCTCCACCAGTTGTCTGTTGTGTTTCCTGAATCATTCTGACATTTCACCAATGACAGCATCCAACGCGCTGAAGAAAAGTACTTTACACTCTCTTCTCCTCCGTCCTGATGGCCTACTGTCCACCGCGAGATTTGTACTTCCATAAAGTGGTCGTGTGCTTGGAGCCGGTGGTGAGTCTGTGCCACTAGTACTGCACTCTGCACAAACGGCTCCTAACGCACTGTCACCCCTCAGATTCTCAGTGTTCTCCAATGCACTGCAGACCACTTTGACTCCACTGTCAAGACCTGTTGCTTTTGCCTAAGTGATTTGTTTGGAGGAGGGAGAACACTGAGGTTCTGTGCACCACGGTGGCTGTAAACTTAAAGCCGGCTCCGCCTTCAGCAGCCCTGTAGCCTCGAGCCTTACTTCTGTGTTGTACAAACGCGTGCATTCCATATCAGAGGAACTTCACAATGCTGTCGTAACTTTTAACAACCACTGACACAGTAGCCAGGTGTCCGGTCCACCTCTGATCCAGTAGCCTTTTTTACACTTTCTCCAGTGTAAAGGGCAGCCACTGTTGATTTCTTTAAGAACTTGTAGAGTGAGTGACAGACATTAAAAAGTCCTTCAGTGTATAACATATTGCAGGCAGAGGCATATCACGTTATCCACTTAGCCTACCACAGATGAGAAACGTTTTTATGACTAGTCACTGCCCCAGTGGCTTACCATAGTGGCTTACCATAGCCCCACTACACACACTGCGGCGAACTCTGTCCGTTGTCCTGACTCAGTGCAGCGGGGATACAGATTTTATGCCAACCTTCCATGGAACAGAGAAGGTGATTATTTATTTAGCCAGCAGTCTAGTTGTTGAAAAAATCCTCCTGCTTTTCTCACAGAGTATCGCTCCACGCTATGCTCCCTCCATCAGACTAATGAAGGGGGGAAGAATGAGATAATAAGAGAGCGTTAATTCATTAGCACCAATTTTCCTTTTGTCTCCTGTTAGTCTCCATTGTGCCTGCTGAACTCTGGGTGCTGTGTGTGGTGTGTCAGCGACCCTAATAGAAAAACAGTATCAGCAGTGGATAGCTACGGTGTTCACGGCTGTCAAGGGTGTGTGTGTGTGTGTGTGTGTGTGTGTGTGTGTGTGTGTGTGTGTGTGTGTGTGTGTGTGTATCACAAGACAGAGACAAGTGTCATAATTTCCCCCTCTATCGTCTGTAACTCTACAACTCTTACTACTATACGTGTTTAGTCAGTGAATTAATACACTGCCATCTGAACATTAACATGAGAGAGACAGAGAGAGAGAGAGAGAGACAAAGAGACAGAGAGACAGAGACACAGAGAGAGTATATATATAATATGACATTTGTAATGTCTTTACTGTTTTGAAACTTCTGTATGTGTAACTTTATATATTCACTTTGTATATTATCTACCTCACTTGCTTTGGCAATGTTAACACGTTTCCCATGCCAATAAAGCCCTTGAATTGAATTGAAATTGAATTGAGAGACAGAGACAAAGAGAGACAGAGAGAGAGACACAGAGAGAGAGAGAGAGAGAGACAGAGGAGCAACAGATCAATCGACACCCCACCCAGACCAGCGAGACACTCTCCCAGACCTGCGGGACCACCCCCTGGACCTACACATAGAGGACCCACGCCAAGAGGACTTACATCCAGACCACAGCACCCCCAGACACATCCACACCCCCAACCCAACCAATCAACACCCCGCCATGTCAACCATGCCCACACCCCATTTAGGCCCCCTCAGATCAGACCTATGCCCCTCCTACCCACCCCATGCACCCCACCCCCGCAAAGAGGGCATCAACATGGAAGTCACACATAAGCCCAGGTAGTGAGCGGGCAAACAGGCCCAATCCCCACTCTTATGCCAGCCCAAGCCAATGGCATGTACCAGATGCTCAGCAGGCTCTGCTCACACTTACTGGCCTGAGGCCAAACCACACGACCAACAACATTGGACACTTTATGGAACACAAAGCCTTCACTATATCATCCTGGAATATCCAAGGCCTGAGGTCATCTGCCTTTGGCCTAAAGAGCAGGAACCCGGAAAAAGAAATTGGTAATACAGACATTGTCATCCTGCAAGAAACCTGCTATAGAGGAGACGGACCCACTGGTTGCCCTCTAGGCTACAGAGAGCTGGTAGTCCCATCCACCAAACTACCATGTGTGAAACAGGGAAGGGACTTAGGGGGTATGCTAATTTGGTACAGAGCAGACCTAACTCAATTAATCAAAACAGGGACATTTACATTTGGCTAGAAATTCTAAAGGAAATGATCTTAACAGAGAAAAAAGTATTCCTGTGTGCTAACTATATTCCCCCCACTTTAATGAAGACAGCTTCTCCATCCTGGAGGGGGAAGTCAATCATTTCCAGGCCCAGGGACATGTACTAGTCTGTTGCGACCTAAATGCCAGAACCGGACAAGAACCTGACACGTGCAGCACACAGGGGGACAAACACCTGCCTGGAGGTGACAGCATTCCCTCCCCCATATGCCCCCCTAGGCACAACTATGACAACACAACCAACAAAAACGGGTCACAACTCCTGCAGCTCAGTCGCACGCTGGGTATGTACATAGTCAATGGTAGGCTTCGAGGGGACTCCTATGGTAGGTACACCTATAGCTCATCTCTTGGCAGTTGTACTGTAGACTACTTTATCACTGACCTCAACCCAGAGTCTCTCAGAGCATTCACAGTCAGCCCACTGACACCCCTATCCGACCACAGCAAAATCACAGTCTCCTTGAACAGAGCAATACTCAATCATGAGGCATCAAAGCCAAAGGAACTGAGTAACATTAAGAAATGCTGTAGATGGAAGGAATGCAGTTTGGAAACCTACCAAAAAACAATTAGGCAACAACAAATTCAATCCCTTTTAGACAATTTCCTGGGTAAAACGTTCCACTGTAATAGTTAAGGTGTAAACTTGGAAAACAGAAGAAAATGAACAACAATGACAAATGGTTTAATGAAGAATGCAAAAATCTAAGAAACCCCACAGAGCCCCAGGACAGCAGCACAATTAGACCCAACCAAATCATGAGAAAACAAAAAGATAATTACTTGACACATTGGAAAGAATTAACAAAAAAACAGAGCAAACTAGAATGCTGTTTGGCCCTAAACAGAGAGTACACAGTGGCAGAATACCTGACCACTGTGACTGACCCAAACTTAAGGAAAGCTTTTGACTATGTATAGACTCAGTGAGCATATCCTTGCCATTGAGAAAGGCAGCCGTAGGCAGACATGGCTCTCATGAGAAGACAGGCTATGTGCTCACTGCCCACAAAATGAGGTGGAAACTGAGCTGCACTTCCAAACCTCCTGCCCAATGCATGACCATATTAGAGAGACATATTTCACTCAGATTACACAGATTCACAAAGAATTTGAAAACAAATTGGGTGAAATTCCACAGTGTGCCATCACACAAGCAAGATTTGTGACCTGTTGCCAGAAGAAAAGGGCAACCAGTGAAGAACAAACACCATTGTAAATGCAACCCATATTTATGCTTATATTTATGGTTATATTTATGCTTAACCATTTGTACATTGTTACAACACTGTATATATACATAATATGATATAATATTTGTAATGTCTTTATTGTTTTGAAAGTTCTGTATGTGTAATGTTTACTGTTCATTTTTATTGTTTATTTCACTTTTGTATATTATCTACCTCACTTGCTTTGGGAATGTTAACACGTTTCCCATGCCAATAAAGCCCCTTGAATTGAATTGAATTGAGAGAGAGAGAGAAGAGAGAGAGAGAGAGAGAGAGAGAGAGAGAGAGAGAGACAGAGAGAGAGAGAGAGAGAGACAGAGAGAGAGAGAGAGAGAGAGAGAGAGAGAGAGACGGAAAGAGAGAGAGAGAGAGAGAGAGAGAGAGAGAGAGAGAGAGAGAGAGAGAGAGAGAGAGAGAGAGAGAGAGAGAGAGATATGTATATATGTATGTATGTATGTACATGTATGTATGTGTATGTATGCGTGTATATATATATATATATATTTATTTTTTTCAATGTACTTTACTCAAACCAGTGAATTTCACTTATTATAAATGAGATCACTAACTATCAGCTCCTGGAATATCCAGGGCCTATACTCTTCACATTTGTTATAAAACAACAAATCCAGAATTGATTAAAAACATCAAGGGGCAGGACATCATAATCCTACTGGAAACATGGTGTCATGGAGACATAGATACTCAGTGTCCCTCAGGCTATAGAGAAAGTTTACTACCATCAATCAAACATAAAAATGTTAAACGGGGCCGAGACTCAGGTGGAATCATCATTTGGCATAAGCAGGACTTAGGCCTGAATGAAATGAAAAAAGGTACCACTCACATTTGGCTAAAACTTAACAAAGGCCCAATCTAATGTGACTGTCACTTGGGACTAGGTGTGTGTGCAGGAATCAGACGCAGAGAGAGAGAGAGAGTAACGGAGAGAGTAACGGAGTGCTTTACTATTGCACACCAAACTGATAAGCCCAATACAATACAGGGAGCAGGACACTATACCCAGACAACCCAAAACCACAGGGTGTCCAGTATAGAAAAGAAAATACACCATGACCTAATATGAACACACGTAACAAAAGACAATCCCGCACAAAACAAGGGCGGGTCAAACTACTACATATAGGGAAGCTAATTAAACCAAAATACACACAGGTGAAACTAATAAGACAAAACCAACAGACAAACGAAAAAGGGATCGGTAGCAGCTAGTAGGACGGTGACGACGACCGCCGAGCACCGCCCGAACAGGCAGGGGAGCCAACTTCGGAGGAAGTCGTGACAGTGACAATGATGTATACATATGTGCAGCTTATGCTCCTCCTTCAGATTCATCATATTATGATGATCAGTTTTTTGACAATCTCCAGACAGAAATCATTACATTTCAGGCACAGGGTAAAGTGCTTCTTTGTGGAGATTTCAATGCAAGAACAGGTTCTGAGCCTGACTACACTGATGCGGGAGGTAACCACCACATATTTGGACACCCCTCCTTGTACAGTAGCCCTATTATAAATAATAGAAACAGTCCTGACCAAATACTGAACAAAAATGGGAAGGAGTTAGTACATCTCTGTCGAGCCTTAGGCCTGTACATGCTTAATGGTAGAATCAGAGGGGACTCTTTAGGTCAGTTTACTTAGGCCTGTACATGCTTAACGGTAGAATCAGAGGGGAGTCTTTATGTCAGTTTACTTAGGCCTGTACATGCTTAACGGTAGAATCAGAGGGGAGTCTTTATGTCAGTTTACTTAGGCCTGTACATGCTTAACGGTAGAATCAGAGGGGACTTTTTAGGTCAGTTTACTTAGACCTGTACATGCTTAATGGTAGAATCAGAGGAGACTCTTTATGTCAGTTTACTTAGACCTGTACATGCTTAATGGTAGAATCAGAGGAGACTCTTTAGGTCAGTTTACTTAGGCCTGTACATGCTTAATGGTAGAATCAGAGGAGACTCTTTAGGTCAGTTTACTTAGGCCTGTACATGCTTAACGGTAGAATCAGAGGAGACTCTTTAGGTCAGTTTACTTAGGCCTGTACATGCTTAACGGTAGAATCAGAGGAGACTCTTTATGTCAGTTTACTTAGGCCTGTACATGCTTAATGGTAGAATCAGAGGAGACTCTTTATGTCAGTTTACTTAGGCCTGTACATGCTTAACGGTAGAATCAGAGGGGACTCTTTAGGTCAGTTTACTTAGGCCTGTACATGCTTAATGGTAGAATCAGAGGGGACTCTTTAGGTCAGTTTACTTAGGCCTGTACATGCTTAATGGTAGAATCAGAGGGGACTCTTTAGGTCAGTTTACTTAGGCCTGTACATGCTTAATGGTAGAATCAGAGGGACTCTTTAGGTCAGTTTACTTAGGCCTGTACATGCTTAATGGTAGAATCAGAGGGACTCTTTAGGTCAGTTTACTTAGGCCTGTACATGCTTAATGGTAGAATCAGAGGGGACTCTTTAGGTCAGTTTACTTAGGCCTGTACATGCTTAATGGTAGAATCAGAGGGGACTCTTTATGTCAGTTTACTTAGTCCTGTACATGCTTAATGGTAGAATCAGAGGGGACTCTTTAGGTCAGTTTACTTAGGCCTGTACATGCTTAACGGTAGAATCAGAGGGGACTCTTTAGGTCAGTTTACTTAGGCCTGTACATGCTTAATGGTAGAATCAGAGGGGACTCTTTATGTCAGTGTAGTTACTGCTCAGCTCTTGGGACAAGTGTAATCGATTATGCCATCACTGACATTGACCCCTCCTCCATTAGTGCATTCACTGTCAGACCACAGACACCATTGTCAGCCCACAGTCAGATCAAAGTGTTTCTAATGGTAACAGTCAATAGTAGAAATGTATTTGTCAAACGAAAAACATAAGCAGCAAAACAACGCAGAACTATGATATGAATACTTTGAAACTTTGAAACAGTATAAACAAACACTGAAATGCAAGAAATTGAATTATACCAAAAAGACACTTGATGAAATTGAAAACTGACCAAAATCAGTTCTGGGACATGTGGAACAATTTAATCACAACAAAGCCACAAGAATTAGCCATACAAGATGTAGGAATTTGGAAAACTTATTTTGATAATCTATACAAAAACCTCCCACAAGAAGACTTTAATTAGAAATTAAAGAACATTTTAACATCAGTCATTAATTAAAAACAACCAAAATCCTTTAGATTACCCAATAACCCAACAAGAACTAAATGAAAAGCTCAAATCTATTAAATCAAAGAAGGCTTGTGGTCTAGAAACATCAGAAATTAAATGCTGAAAAACAGCACACCTGAGTTTCAAAATGCTGTGCTTAAATTGTTCAAAATGGTTTTAACTTCTGGCTACTTCCCTGATGTCTGGAACCAGGGGCTCATCTCCCCTATCCACAAAAGTGGAGACAAATCAGACCCCAATAATTACAGGGGAATTTGCGTAAACAGTAACTTGGGAAAGGTTTCTGTAGCAGTTTGAATTCAAGAATTCAAACCTTTCTTCAAGAAAAAACGTAATAAGTAAATGTCAAATTGGCTTTCTCCCTAACCATCGCACTACTGACCATATATACACCTTACACACACTAATTAATAAACACCATCTCACTACTGACCATATATACACCTCACACACACTAATTAATAAACACCATCTCACTACTGACCATATATACACCTTACACACACTAATTAATAAACACCATCTCACTACTGACCATATATACACCTTACACACACTAATTAATAAACATGTCCACCAAAAA
Source organism: Oncorhynchus nerka (assembly GCF_034236695.1). Classification (NCBI taxonomy): domain Eukaryota; kingdom Metazoa; phylum Chordata; class Actinopteri; order Salmoniformes; family Salmonidae; genus Oncorhynchus; species Oncorhynchus nerka. The sequence goes on from NC_088400.1 coordinate 33,993,470, forward strand.
AAGAGGGCAAAATCTTTGCTTGCTTTATTGACTTTAAAAAAGCATTTGAATTTATTTGGCACGAAGGGCTATTCTACAAAATTTTCCAAAGTGGGCTTGGTGGTAAGGTGTATGACTTAATAAAATGTATGTACACAGAAAACAAGTGTGCAATAAAAATAAAAAAACAAAGAACAGAATGTCGAGGTGTGAGACAAGGCTGCAGTTTGAGTCCAAATCTTTTCAACATTTATATCAATGAATTAGCAGACATGTTGGACCATTCTCCAGCCCCAGGACTCACACTATTTGACACAGAGGTGAAATACCTGCTATATGCTGATGACTTAGTACTTCTATCACCAACCAAAGAAGGTCTTCAACAGAACATTAATATTCTAGAGCAATATTGCCATAATTGGGCCCTGGCAGAGAGAGTTAGAGTTAGTTAGAGGGAGAGAGTTAGAGAAGGGTAGAGTTTTGTCATCTATGAAAAATAGAAGACATCCTGTCAGAAGGCATCCATATTCATGGCCTCATCATTGCTGCATCAGAGCCAGGGAGGAGCCAGGGAGGAAGAGGGAGAGAGGACTGCACCCCTTAATACTTACACATATTACGAACACACACGCACGGTTTATAGATGCAAATACAGGCGCACAAGTAAACATGCAACATAAACATACGCTTACACATGTGTAAACACTCTCCCTCGCAAAAAGAATCATCTAGTCCTCACACACAAACAGAATCATGTCCATGTCTGCATGTAAAGCTGTATACATAAAGAGATGGAAAGGGAATGTACTTCTCATCACAAGCAGGAGATGATTTATATTCCTCCCTCCTTACCTCCCATCCTCCCGTCCTCCCCCTTTACTCTATGGGAAAGGCCTTTAGTTATAAGCATGTCATGCAAAGTAACTACAGACAGACATGACTGTATTCTCCCCAGGACTGACCTACCTAGCCCACCACTCTTAGCTCCTCCCCCAGGATTGTGTTTCCCCTCCCCCGACATACACACTCTATCCATCCCTCAGCACACTTTTCCATCTGGAGGAGAATGCCTCTCCCTGCTGTTTGTCTTTAGATTGTATTTTCTCTTCCTGAATCCCTCCATCCATCTCCTGAAATCCCATCTTCATGACAAACAATAAAACACACTCACTCACTCCATCACCCTCCATACTTCCCTAACTCCACTGGCTGATGCTGCCAGAGAAAAAAAGAGGGACAGAGTGACAGAGACAGAGAGAGAGAGTGACAGAGAGAGAGTGAGAGAGAGAGTGACAGAGAGAGAGTGAGAGAGAGAGTGACAGAGAGAGAGTGAGAGAGAGAGAGAGAGTGAGAGATGGAGGGAAAGAGGGACAGAGTGACAGAGAGAGAGAGAGAGAGAGAGAGAGAGAGAGAGAGAGAGAGAGAGAGAGAGAGATGGAGACAGAGGACAGGAAATAGAGAGAGAGAGAGAGAGAGAGAGAGAGAGAGAGAGAGAGAGAGAGAGAGAGAGAGAGAGGTGGTATGTGGGGAAGAAATGGAAACCAGAAGAGCTTTTTTGCGGACTTATTTTACATTCCAGAGTTGTGCTTGTGTGTGTGTACGTGTGTCTGTGTGGTAGTGTGTGTGTGCATGTGTCCGTCCGTGCAATGATTGCACGCTGACTGCATTAACTTGATTGTCACCATCTCTGTGATATATTCAGATGAACCCTGCTCACGCACACACAATCACTTTCCAATTAAAAGATCTTGTCAGGGTCATGTTTGATGAGGAGGAAACTAACAGACAGCTTATGAATAAATTCATAATGAACACATTGGGTCTCTTTCGGATAACGACAGGCCGTATTTCTCCGAATATCTGTGTTCACTTTTATATCACATGTAAGAGGGCAGAGATAATTAAATATCCACCAATGGCGATGCAGAATGCACACAACCCAACACACAATAGAACCAGTTGTACTGCTACATATTTCAAGACATGAGGGTGCAGCGACATACCCGATGAGTTGGACGATATTTTTCTCCTCAATCATCTTTAAAAAATGTACACTTAAAAACTGGACATCCACCAATCCTCCGGTGTTAATACAATGGAAAAGTCAAATGCTTTATTATATAAATGTTGAAAGTGCGTTTGGGGCCATGTAGCGGAGTGTGACACGGGCACTTGAGATGGGGGTGTGTAGTAGTGGGTCTGGGCAGGTTGATGTAGTTGATGGAGATGGGTTGTGTAGTAGTGGGTCTGGGCAGGTTGATGTAGTTGATGGAGATGGGGGTGTGTAGTACTGGGTCTGGGCAGGTTGATGTAGTTGATGGGGATGGGGTGTGTATTAATGGGTCTGGGCAGGTTGATGTAGTTGATGGAGATGGGTTGTGTATTAGTGGGTCTGGGCAGGTTGATGTAGTTGATGGAGATGGGGTGTGTATTAGTGGGTCTGGGCAGGTTGATGTAGTTGATGGAGATGGGGTGTGTATTAGTGGGTCTGGGCAGGTTGATGTAGTTGATGGAGATGGGTTGTGTATTAGTGGGTCTGGGCAGGTTGATGTAGTTGATGGAGATGGGGGTGTGTATTAGTGGGTCTGGGCAGGTTGATGTAGTTGATGGAGATGGGGGTGTGTATTAGTGGGTCTGGGCAGTTTGATGTAGTTGATGGAGATGGGGGTGTGTATTAGTGGGTCTGGGCAGGTTGATGTAGTTGATGGAGATGGGGGTGTGTATTAGTGGGTCTGGGCAGGTTGATGTAGTTGATGGAGATGGGGGTGTGTAGTAGTGGGTCTGGGCAGGTTGATGTAGTTGATGGAGATGGGTTGTGTAGTAGTGGGTCTGGGCAGGTTGATGTAGTTGATGGAGATGGGTTGTGTATTAGTGGGTCTGGGCAGGTTGATGTAGTTGATGGGGATGGGTTGTGTAGTAGTGGGTCTGGGCAGGTTGATGTAGTTGATGGAGATGGGGGTGTGTATTAGTGGGTCTGGGCAGGTTGATGTAGTTGATGGAGATGGGGGTGTGTAGTAGTGGGTCTGGGCAGGTTGATGTAGTTGATGGAGATGGGGTGTGTATTAGTGGGTCTGGGCAGGTTGATGTAGTTGATGGAGATGGGGGTGTGTATTAGTGGGTCTGGGCAGGTTGATGTAGTTGATGGAGATGGGGTGTGTATTAGTGGGTCTGGGCAGGTTGATGTAGTTGATGGAGATGGGGTGTGTATTAGTGGGTCTGGGCAGGTTGATGTAGTTGATGGGGATGGGTTGTGTAGTAGTGGGTCTGGGCAGGTTGATGTAGTTGATGGAGATGGGGGTGTGTATTAGTGGGTCTGGGCAGGTTGATGTAGTTGATGGAGATGGGGGTGTGTAGTAGTGGGTCTGGGCAGGTTGATGTAGTTGATGGAGATGGGGTGTGTATTAGTGGGTCTGGGCAGGTTGATGTAGTTGATGGGGATGGGTTGTGTAGTAGTGGGTCTGGGCAGGTTGATGTAGTTGATGGAGATGGGGGTGTGTATTAGTGGGTCTGGGCAGGTTGATATAGTTGATGGAGATGGGGTGTGTATTAGTGGGTCTGGGCAGGTTGATGTAGTTGATGGAGATGGGGGTGTGTATTAGTGGGTCTGGGCAGGTTGATGTAGTTGATGGGGATGGGTTGTGTAGTAGTGGGTCTGGGCAGGTTGATGTAGTTGATGGAGATGGGGGTGTGTATTAGTGGGTCTGGGCAGGTTGATATAGTTGATGGAGATGGGGGTGTGTATTAGTGGGTCTGGGCAGGTTGATGTAGTTGATGGAGATGGGTTGTGTATTAGTGGGTCTGGGCAGGTTGATGTAGTTGATGGAGATGGGGGTGTGTATTAGTGGGTCTGGGCAGGTTGATGTAGTTGATGGAGATGGGGGTGTGTATTAGTGGGTCTGGGCAGGTTGATATAGTTGATGGAGATGGGGGTGTGTATTAGTGGGTCTGGGCAGGTTGATGTAGTTGATGGAGATGGGGGTGTGTATTAGTGGGTCTGGGCAGGTTGATATAGTTGATGGAGATGGGGGTGTGTATTAGTGGGTCTGGGCAGGTTGATGTAGTTGATGGAGATGGGTTGTGTATTAGTGGGTCTGGGCAAGTTGATTTAGTTGATGGAGATGGGGGTGTGTATTAGTGGGTCTGGGCAGGTTGATGTAGTTGATGGAGATGGGGGTGTGTATTAGTGGGTCTGGGCAGGTTGATATAGTTGATGGAGATGGGGGTGTTGATTAGTGGGTCTGGGCAGGTTGATGTAGTTGATGGAGATGGGGGTGTGTATTAGTGGGTCTGGGCAGGTTGATGTAGTTGATGGAGATGGGTTGGGTATTAGTGGGTCTGGGCAGGTTGATGTAGTCGATGGAGATGGGGGTGTGTATTAGTGGGTCTGGGCAGGTTGATGTAGTTGATGGAGATGGGTTGTGTATTAGTGGGTCTGGGCAGGTTGATGTAGTTGATGGAGATGGGGTGTGTATTAGTGGGTCTGGGCAGGTTGATGTAGTTGATGGAGATGGGTTGTGTATTAGTGGGTCTGGGCAGGTTGATGTAGTTGATGGAGATGGGGGTGTGTATTACTGGGTCTGGGCAGGTTGATATAGTTGATGGAGATGGGGGTGTGTATTACTGGGTCTGGGAAGGTTGATGTAGTTGATGGAGATGGGTTGTGTATTAGTGGGTCTGGGCAGGTTGATGTAGTTGATGGAGATGGGGTGTGTATTAGTGGGTATGGGCAGGTTGATGTAGTTGATGGAGATGGGGGTGTGTATTAGTGGGTCTGGGCAGGTTGATGTAGTTGATGGAGATGGGGTGTGTATTAGTGGGTCTGGGCAGGTTGATGTAGTTGATGGAGATGGGTTGTGTTTTAGTGGGTCTGGGCAGGTTGATGTAGTTGATGGAGATGGGGGTGTGTATTAGTGGGTCTGGGCAGGTTGATGTAGTGAGTGAGGACTTCACTTGAAGTACAGTTACAATACTGGTTTCATGACAGTGCCTTTTTGTGCTGTTAAAATACCTGCAGGATATCAATAGTTTTGATTTTCACTTCATTGGGAGTTATATAAGTGGAGAACACACACACACACACACACACACACACACACACACACACACACACACATACGAGGGAGAGAGCTGGTTAGTGATATAAGGTGTTGTCAAACCAAACAAGAACAAACGTCATAACACCAGCGCTTATTTCACTGGACCAAGATGCTACGCTGTCACTAAAGGGTGTGTGTACTGTCTGTAACTGGGATAAGTGTATGAATCCCAATGATACGCTGTGACTAAAGGGTGTGTGTACTGTCTGTAACTGGGATGTGTGTATGGACCCCGATGATACGCTGTCACTAAAGGGTGTGTGTACTGTCTGTAACTGGGATAAGTGTATGGACCCCGATGATATGCTGTCACTAAAGGGTGTGTGTACTGTCTGTAACTGGGATGTGTGTATGGACCCCGATGATACACTGTCACTAAAGGGTGTGTGTACTGTCTGTAACTGGGATGTGATGGTGTGTACAACTGAAAAGCTTCTCTATTTTGCAGTTTCAAAAACTCACATGGACCAAGACACTAACTGACTGAAAGTCTGACTGACAGACAGACAGACAGACAGACAGACAGACAGACAGACAGACAGACAGACAGACAGACAGATTGCTTAAATGTAAATGTAAAATAGACTGACAGACAGACAGACAGACAGACAGACAGACAGACAGACAGACAGACAGACAGACAGACAGACAGACAGACAGACAGACAGACAGACAGACAGACAGACAGACAGACAGGTTTAGGGTTGAGGTTAGGGACTCACCGCTCTTCTCTGTTTTGTGGCTGTGTGGTTTGACCAGTTCCAGATCAGGCAGACATGGACACGGTCCTCCACACTTCAGAGCGATGTTCTTCCCTGACTTACACTCCTGGAACTCCAGCGTACACTACAAAACACATAGAGAATCATGGGTAGCGGAGTCTTTCTTCAGAGAGGCAGATGAGCCAGGCAAGACTCGCGTGAGGCACCATTGGACATTCAGCTCTGAACAGATGTAGTCATTAAGAAGTCATGTAAACACCCACGCATACACACACACTCACACAGATGGTGCTGGTTCTCTTCGCCTTGTGTATTAGAGAGAAGCAATTTCAAGGACAGCCCCCAATACAACTGCAGACAACAGATTACAGTAATCAGGTAATGAACAAATTAAAGTCATTTTTAATCGCAAAATAACAAACCTCAAATGGATTTGAAAGATGGTTTCTTGTCAAACCAAAGAATAATCACATTTTAAGTCAAATTTGAATAGAATTTGCCTCTGAGGGCCTGGAGAGATGCACGTGTCTCACACTGTCACGTTCTGACCGTAGTTCTTGTGTTATTTCTTTGCTTTAGTTGGTCAGGACGTGAGTTGGGTGGGTATTTTATGTTTTGTGTTTCTAGGTTGGGTTTCTTGTTTGGCCTGATATGGTTCTCAATCAGAGGCAGGTGTTAGTCATTGTCTCTGATTGGGAACCATATTTAGGTAGCCTGTTTTCTGTTGGGGATTGTGGGTGGTTATTTTCAGTCTTTGTGTGTCTGCACCAGATAGAATTGTTTTGGTTGTCACTTTGTTGTTTTGTGTTTTTGAAGTGTTCAGTTTTCCATTAAAAAGATGAACAGTAACCACGCTGCGCTTTGGTCGTCTCTATCTCCAGACGACAACCGTTACAGTTACAGACACACACACACATACACACACACCATTGAACGTGTCAATGCGTAATTTAATTTAGCATTTTTTATCGTTCAACCAAGTATGTTTATAACAATAAGACGCCTGAACGTCTGATTCAGTTCCACACGTTGTGTTAATGGAATTCACTCCACAATATAACAGCCACTGTACTGACAGGACCCACTGTACTGACAGGACCCACTGTACTGACAGGACCCACTGTACTGACAGGACCGACTGCACTGACAGGACCCACTGCTCTGACAGGACCCACTGTACTGACAGGACCCACTGTTCTGACAGGACCCACTGTACTGACAGGACCCACTGTTCTGACAGGACCCACTGTACTGACAGGACCCACTGTTCTGACAGGACCCACTGTACTGACAGGACCCAGTGGACCCACTGTACTGACAGGACCCACTGTACTGACAGGACCCACTGTTCTGACAGGACCCACTGTACTGACAGGACCCACTGTACTGACTGGACCCACTGCACTGACAGGACCCACTGTACTGACAGGACCCACTGTACTGACAGGACCCACTGCACTGACAGGACCCACTGTACTGACAGGACCCACTGCACTGTTTAATAATAATTCGGTTGGTGCTTATATTTGTCATATGTAACACATGTACAAGTGTGTACAATATGTATTTTTTGCATATCCCAACTCCCCCTGAGACAACCTCAGAGAGTGGGGTCACTGACCAGGGTCTGCCATTAACAACAGTGGCCCAGGAGCAATTAGGGTTAAGTGCCTTGCTCAAGAGCACAGAGGGAGTTTACACATAGTCGGCTAGTTGGCTCAGGGATTCGAACTAGCAATCATTCGGTTACAAACTCAACGTTCTTAATCCCTAGGCTACCTGCCGCCTGTCTACCATCTGTCAAGGTGGGGATTATAATGCCTGCATATAAACACAACACATTAACCACAGTGCCTATTGGGCCTACATTAATTAGGTCAAAAAGTTACTGACCTTTCAACTCTTTCATGTTAGGATATTACATAAGCTGGACAGCGTGAACATGTAGCAACATTGTGTGAATGTTTCTGATTCTTGGTGTATTTACATATTTATTTTCATTTATTTTCTTACATTTCTGCCATTGTGCACGGCACCATAGACTACGTACTGCATTAAACATTTAGATAGCATTTGCATACTGCTTGGTAAGAAACCTGGTCCCAATTGTTGTATGGATATCTGGGACAGGCTCTGTAATGGCTTTGTTTCTGTCTCTTTATGCATCATTATTGAAATGTGAATAATAAATAGCCCTTATTTTTTCCTCCACATTGTTTGCTCAATCCTGTCACAACCTTGACAGAGGGTAAACAGTGCAGTGGGTCCTGTCAGTACAGAGGGTAAACAGTGCAGTGGGTCCTGTCAGTACAGAGGGTAAACAGTGCAGTGGGTCCTGTCAGTACAGAGGGTAAACAGTGCAGTGGGTCCTGTCAGTACAGAGGGTAAACAGTGCAGTGGGTCCTGTCAGTACAGAGGGGTCCTGTCAACAGTGGGTAAACAGTGCAGTGGGTCCTGTCAGTACAGAGGGTAAACAGTGCAGTGGGTCCTGTCAGTACAGAGGGTAAACAGTGCAGTGGGTCCTGTCAGTACAGAGGGTAAACAGTGCAGTGGGTCCTGTCAGTACAGAGGGTAAACAGTGCAGTGGGTCCTGTCAGTACAGAGGGTAAACAGTGCAGTGGGTCCTGTCAGTACAGAGGGTAAACAGTGCAGTGGGTCCTGTCAGTACAGAGGGTAAACAGTGCAGTGGGTCCTGTCAGTACAGAGGGTAAACAGTGCAGTGGGTCCTGTCAGTACAGAGGGTAAACAGTGCAGTGGGTCCTGTCAGTACAGAGGGTAAACAGTGCAGTGGGTCCTGTCAGTACAGAGGGTAAACAGTGCAGTGGGTCCTGTCAGTACAGAACAAACAGTGCAGTGGGTCCTGTCAGTACAGAGGGTAAACAGTGCAGTGGGTCTTGTCAGTACAGAGGGTAAACAGTGCAGTGGGTCCTGTCAGTACAGAGGGTAAACAGTGCAGTGGGTCCTGTCAGTACAGAGGGTAAACAGTGCAGTGGGTCCTGTCAGTACAGAGGGTCAGTGCAGTGGGTCCTGTCAGACAGAGGGTAAACAGTGCAGTGGATCCTGTCAGTACAGAGGGTGCAGTGGGTCCTGTCAGTACAGAGGGTAAACAGTGCAGTGGGTCCTGTCAGTACAGAGGGTAAACAGTGCAGTGGGTCCTGTCAGTACAGAGGGTAAACAGTGCAGTGGGTCCTGTCAGTACAGAGGGTAAACAGGGTAACAGAGGGTAAACAGTGCAGTGGGTCCTGTCAGTACAGAGGGTAAACAGTGCAGTGGGTCCTGTCAGTACAGAGGGTAAACAGTGCAGTGGGTCCTGTCAGTACAGAGGTAAACAGTGCAGTGGGTCCTGTCAGTACAGAGGGTAAACAGTGCAGTGGGTCCTGTCAGTACAGAGGGTAAACAGTGCAGTGGGTCCTGTCAGTACAGAGGGTAAACAGTGCAGTGGGTCCTGTCAGTACAGAGGGTAAACAGTGCAGTGGGTCCTGTCAGTACAGTGGGTAAACAGTGCAGTGGGTCCTGTCAGTACAGAGGTTAAACAGTGCAGTGGGTCCTGTCAGTACAGAGGGTAAACAGTGCAGTGGGTCCTGTCAGTACAGAGGGTAAACAGTGTCAGTGAGGGTCAGTGCAGTGGGTCCTGTCAGTACAGAGGGTAAACAGTGCAGTGGGTCCTGTCACAGAGGGTTGACAGTGGGTCCTGGGAGGGTAAACAGTGCAGTGGGTCCTGTCAGTACAGAGGGTAAACAGTGCAGTGGGTCCTGTCAGTACAGAGGGTAAACAGTGCAGTGGGTCCTGTCAGTACAGAGGGTAAACAGTGCAGTGGGTCCTGTCAGTACAGAGGGTAAACAGTGCAGTGGGTCCTGGTACAGAGGGTAAACAGTGCAGTGGGTCCTGTCAGTACAGAGGGTAAACAGTGCAGTGGGTCCTGTCAGTAAACAGAGGGTAAACAGTGCAGTGGGTCCTGTCAGTAGTGCAGTGGGTCCTGTCAGGAGGGTAAACAGTGCAGTGGGTCCTGTCAGTAAACAGAGGGTAAACAGTGCAGTGGGTCCTGTCCTGTCAGTACAGAGGGTAAACAGTGCAGTGGGTCCTGTCAGTACAGAGGGTAAACAGTGCAGTGGGTCCTGTCAGTACAGAGGGTAAACAGTGCAGTGGGTCCTGTCAGTACAGAGGGTAAACAGTGCAGTGGGTCCTGTCAGTACAGAGGGTAAACAGTGCAGTGGGTCCTGTCAGTACAGAGGGTAAACAGTGCAGTGGGTCCTGTCAGTACAGAGGGTAAACAGTGGGTGCAGTGAGGTCCTGGGTCAGTACAGAGGGTAAACAGTGCAGTGGGTCCTGTCAGTAAACAGAGGGTAAACAGTGCAGTGGGTCCTGTCAGTACAGAGGGTAAACAGTGCAGTGGGTCCTGTCAGTACAGAGGGTAAACAGTGCAGTGGGTCCTGTCAGTACAGTGGGTAAACAGTGCAGTGGCTCCTGTCAGTACAGAGGGTAAACAGTGCAGTGGGTCCTGTACAGAGGGTAAACAGTGCACAGAGGGTAAACAGTGCAGTGGGTCCTGTCAGTACAGAGGGTAAACAGTGCAGTGGGTCCTGTCAGTACAGAGGGTAAACAGTGCAGTGGGTCCTGTCAGTACAGAGGGTAAACAGTGCAGTGGGTCCTGTCAGTACAGAGGGTAAACAGTGCAGTGGGTCCTGTCACAACCTTGACAGAGGGTAAACAGTGCAGTGGGTCCTGTCAGTACAGAGGGTAAACAGTGCAGTGGGTCCTGTCAGTACAGAGGGTAAACAGTGCAGTGGGTCCTGTCAGTACAGAGTGCAGTGGGTAAAGAGGGTAAACAGTGCAGTGGGTCCTGTCAGTACAGAGGGTAAACAGTGCAGTGGGTCCTGTCAGTGCAGTGGGTCAGACAGGGTAAACAGTGCAGTGGGTCCTGTCAGTACAGAGGGTAAACAGTGCAGTGGGTCCTGTCAGTACAGTGGGTAAACAGTGCAGTGGGTCCTGTCAGTACAGAGGGTAAACAGTGCAGTGGGTCCTGTCAGTACAGAGGGTAAACAGTGCAGTGGGTCCTGTCAGTACAGAGGGTAAACAGTGCAGTGGGTCCTGTCAGTACAGAGGGTAAACAGTGCAGTGGGTCCTGTCAGTACAGAGGGTAAACAGTGCAGTGGGTCCTGTCAGTACAGAGGGTAAACAGTGCAGTGGGTCCTGTCAGTACAGAGGGTAAACAGTGCAGTGGGTCCTGTCAGTACAGAGGGTAAACAGTGCAGTGGGTCCTGTCAGTACAGAGGGTAAACAGTGCAGTGGGTCCTGTCAGAGGGTAAACAGAGGGTAAACAGTGCAGTGGGTCCTGTCAGTACAGAGGGTAAACAGTGCAGTGGGTCCTGTCAGTACAGAGGGTAAACAGTGCAGTGGGTCCTGGGTCCTGTCAGTACAGAGGGTAAACAGTGCAGTGGGTCCTGTCAGTACAGAGGGTAAACAGTGCAGTGGGTCCTGTCAGTACAGAGGGTAAACAGTGCAGTGGGTCCTGTCAGTACAGAGGGTAAACAGTGCAGTGGGTCCTGTCAGTACAGAGGGTAAACAGTGCAGTGGGTCCTGTCAGTACAGAGGGTAAACAGTGCAGTGGGTCCTGTCAGTACAGAGGGTAAACAGTGCAGTGGGTCCTGTCAGTACAGAGGGTAAACAGTGCAGTGGGTCCTGTCAGTACAGAGGGTAAACAGTGCAGTGGGTCCTGTCAGTACAGAGGGTAAACAGAGGGTAAACAGTGCAGTGGGTCCTGTCAGTACAGAGGGTAAACAGTGCAGTGGGTCCTGTCAGTAAACAGAGGGGGTAAAGTACAGTAAACAGCAGTGGGTCCTGTCAGTACAGAGGGTAAACAGTGCAGTGGGTCCTGTCAGTACAGAGGGTAAACAGTGCAGTGGGTCCTGTCAGTACAGAGGGTAAACAGTGCAGTGGGTCCTGTCAGTACAGAGGGTAAACAGTGCAGTGGGTCCTGTCAGTACAGAGGGTAAACAGTGCAGTGGGTCCTGTCAGTACAGTGGGTCCTGTCAGTACAGTGGGTCCTGTCAGTACAGTGGGTCCTGTCAGAGCAGTGGGTCCTGTCAGTACAGTGGGTCCTGTCAGTACAGTGGGTCCTGTCAATACAGAGGGTAAACAGTACAGTGGGTCCTGTCAGTACAGTGGGTCCTGTCAGTACAGTGGGTCCTGTCAGAGCAGTGGGTCCTGTCAGTACAGTGGGTCCTGTCAGTGCAGTGGGTCCTGTCAGTACAGTGGGTCCTGTCAGAGCAGTGGGTCCTGTCAGTACAGTGGGTCCTGTCAGTGCAGTGGGTCCTGTCAGTACAGAGGGTAAACAGTACAGTGGGTCCTGTCAGTACAGTGGGTCCTGTCAGTACAGTGGGTCCTGTCAGTACAGTGGGTCTTGTCAGTACATTGGCTGTTATATTGTGGAGGGAATTCCATTAACACAACCGTGTGGAACTGAATCAATCAGACGTTCACGCGTCATATTGTTATAAACATACTTGGTTGAGTGGTATATAAGTCACACCTTCAAGTTAAATATATACACACTACCGTTCAAAAGTTTGGGGTCACTTACAAATGCTGATGCTCCAGATACTCAACTAGTCTAAAGGCCAGTTTTATTGCTTCTTTAATCAGTACAACAGGTTTCATCTGGGCTAGCATAATTGCAAAAGGGTTTTCTAATGATCAATTAGCTTTTTAAAAATGATAAACGTGGATTAATTACGTAACACAACGTGCCATTGGAACACAGGAGTGATGGTTGCTGATAATGGTACACCTATGTAGATATTCTATTAAAAATCAGCTGTTTCCAGTAACAATAGTCATTTACAACATTAACAATGTCTACACTGTATTTCTGATCAATTTTATGTTGTTTTAACGGACAAAAAAATGTGCTTTTCTTTCAAAAACAAGGACATTTCTAAGTGGCCCCAAACTTTTGAAAGGTAGTGTATCTATATAAAAACACCACGTTCACACGTACAATATTAATTTATTGCATTTATCCTCCGTCATAACACACATGTACAAATGCAACACACACACAACTACACACAACCACACACACTGACTCTCTCCACTCTCTTGCTGACACTTTCAATTTCACACATTCCAATTTAAATCCATCACTTTCTCCCTGACAGTTCTTAGATAGCAGCACTAATGTCGCTTAATCCAATTTGTTGACAAAGGTACGCCGCTCTCCCCTTCTATACATATTGAATTACCTGTCGAGAGGGAGGAAAGGAAACTGATGAAATATTCCCCAGCCAATTCAATTGACTGCTATTTCCAGGCTAGTGAAACACTGGTGGTGTCAGCACCAATAATCTCTGTCTGTGGATGGATTTGATATGTTTTTAATTATGTACAAATATAGGAAAGAAACTAGAGGCAAAAGTAGAGGGGCAAGTACAGAGAACAGAAGAGGGAGAAGGAAGGAAGGAAGGAAAGAAGGAAGGACGGAAGGAAGGAAGGAAGGAAGGAAGGAAGGAAGGAAGGAAGGAAGGAAGGAAGGAAGGAAGGAAGGAAGGAAGGAAGGAAGGAAGGAGAGACAGAGGAAGACTATAATGACAGGGAGAAACAGAGGAAGACTATAATGACAGGGAGAAACAGAGGAAGACTATAATGACAGGGAGTAACAGAGGAAGACTATAATGACAGGGAGAAACAGAGGAAGACTATAATGACAGGGAGAAACAGAGGAAGACTATAATGACAGGGAGAAACAGAGGAAGACTATAATGACAGGGAGAAACAGAGGAAGACTATAATGACAGGGAGAAACAGAGGAAGACTATAATGACAGGGAGAAACAGAGGAAGACTATAATGACAGGGAGAAACAGAGGAAGACTATAATGACAGGGAGAAACAGAGGAAGACTATAATGACAGGGAGAAACAGAGGAAGACTATAATGACAGGGAGAAACAGAGGAAGACTATAATGACAGGGAGAAACAGAGGAAGACTATAATGACAGGGAGAAACAGAGGAAGACTATAATGACTATAATGACAGGGAGTAACAGAGGAAGACTATAATGACAGGGAGAAACAGAGGAAGACTATAATGACAGGGAGTAACAGAGGAAGACTATAATGACAGGGAGAAACAGAGGAAGACTATAATGACAGGGAGTAACAGAGGAAGACTATAATGACAGGGAGAAACAGAGGAAGACTATAATGACAGGGAGAAACAGAGGAAGACTATAATGACAGGGAGAAACAGAGGAAGACTATAATGACAGGGAGAAACAGAGGAAGACTATAATGACAGGGAGAAACAGAGGAAGACTATAATGACAGGGAGAAACAGAGGAAGACTATAATGACAGGGAGAAACAGAGGAAGACTATAATGACAGGGAGAAACAGAGGAAGACTATAATGACAGGGAGAAACAGAGGAAGACTATAATGACAGGGAGAAACAGAGGAAGACTATAATGACAGGGAGAAACAGAGGAAGACTATAATGACAGGGAGAAACAGAGGAAGACTATAATGACAGGGAGAAACAGAGGAAGACTATAATGACAGGGAGTAACAGAGGAAGACTATAATGACAGGGAGAAACAGAGGAAGACTATAATGACAGGGAGTAACAGAGGAAGACTATAATGACAGGGAGAAACAGAGGAAGACTATAATGACAGGGAGTAACAGAGGAAGACTATAATGACAGGGAGAAACAGAGGAAGACTATAATGACAGGGAGAAACAGAGGAAGACTATAATGACAGGGAGAAACAGAGGAAGAGAAAAAGAGAGTCCATTATTGTTCCACAGTGAGTTGAGGGTTCAGCGGTTCAGACTGAAACACTACTCATTCTGAGAGTTTTGAGAGAAAGAGGGGGATGAGCAGAAAGAGAGAGATAGACACAGAGAGATAGAGAGCGAGAGAGACAGAGAGAGAGAGAGGCAGGTGAGCAGAGAGAGAGAGAGAGAGAGAGAGAGAGAGAGAGAGAGAGAGAGAGAGGAGAGTTTAGAAAGAGAGTTTGGAGAGAAGTGGAATGAGCCAGAAGAGAGGAGCAATGTAATGGGCTTTACTCTGCAGGCTACAGTCTCTCTAGAGATAAAAGCATCATTCTGATAATAGGATCTGGAGTGTGTGTGTGTTATGTGTGTGTGTGTGCGTGTGTATGTATGTGTATACACGTATGCATGTGAGAATCCAACATCGTTCCACACACTCTATAAGAGCACCACACTATAAGGACTGGATTCTTAGCCCAGGCGTAACCACTATATTGGTCTCAGTAAGGACGACATCACTCTACCAGCTGAGGCCACACATTTATCCAGACCAGTCAGAGGGAGCCAGAGGGAGCAGGGGAAGGAGAGAAGAGAGGAGAGCGGGACACCCCTGCCACCCATTTGCTCCTCTCCTCCTTCTCTCTCTGATGGAGAGTGACAGCCCAATCCCCCTCTCTACTTCTGGAGTGGACCAGGCGTGTGTGTGTGTGTGTGTGTGTGTGTGTGTGTGTGTGTGTGTGTGTGTGTGTGTGTGTGTGTGTGTGTGTGTGTGTGTGTGTGTGTGTGCGTGTGTTAACAACAGAATCCCCATGAGAAGAGCACAGATTGATCTCTGTGAAGCTATATGGCCGAGGCTCAAGTCATTCCTTCTTAGTGGAAACAAAGGCCAGATTAGATTGTGTGTGGGTGGGTGGGAATTTGCATGCCTGTATGTGTGTGTGTGTGTGTTTGTGGTTACAGCAGAGTGTTTAGCTATTAAAGTGTGACAGAGGGGGTGAGGTGGAATGGTAGGGGAGCGAGGGATGGATCATTGGGAGGGTGAAAGAAAGTGAAGGAGTGGATGGGTTAGGGAGGAGAAGAGAGGAGAAGAGAGGAAAAGAGAGGAGAAGAGAGGAAAAGAGAGGAGAAGAAAGGAGAAGAGGGGAGAAAAGAAGAGAGGAGAAGAGGGGAGAAGAGATGAGAAAAAAGGAGAAGAGGGGAGAAAAGAAGAGAGGAGAAGAGGGGAGAAGAGAGGAGAAGAGAGGAGAAGAAAGGAGAAGAGGGGAGAGGAAAAGAGAGGAGAAGAGAGGAGAAGAGGGGAGAGGAAAAGAGAGGTAGAAGAGAGGATAATAGTGGAGAAGAGAGAAGAGAGGAGAAGAGAGGATAATAGTGGAGAAGACAGAAGAGAGGAGAAGAGAGGATAATAGTGGAGAAGAGAGGAGAAGAGAGGATAATAGTGGAGAAGAGAGGACAAGAGAGGAGAAGAGAGGATAATAGTGGAGAAGAGAGGAAAAGAGAGGATAATAGTGGAGAAGAAAGGAGAAGAGAGGATAATAGTGGAGAAGAGAGGAGGAGGAGAAGAGAGGATAATAGTGGAGAAGACAGAAGAGAGGAGAAGAGAGGATAATAGTGGAGAAGAGAGGAAAAGAGAGGATAATAGTGGAGAAGAAAGGAGAAGAGAGGATAATAGTGGAGAAGAGAGGAGGAGGAGAAGAGAGGATAATAGTGGAGAAGAGAGGAAAAGAGAGGATAATAGTGGAGAAGAGAGGAAAAGAGAGGATAATAGTGGAGAAGAGAGGAGGAGGAGAAGAGAGGATAATAGTGGAGAAGAGAGGAAAAGAGAGGATAATAGTGGAGAAGAAAGGAGAAGAGAGGATAATAGTGGAGAAGAGAGGAGGAGGAGAAAAGAGGATAATAGTGGAGAAGAGAGGAGAAGAGGGAGAGGGCGTTTTTCTCCAGACGAAGGTCTGTGGACACAGTTCATCCTCTGCATCATCCATCATGGCTGCCATGCTCATTTACGGAACATTGCCATTCCAAAGCGTTCTCTTTGTGTATGTGTGTGTGCATGCATGCGGGCGTGTGACAAGGAGAGAAGGGGGTAGGGAGGCTGGCTGAAGAGATGGAGGGTGGTGAAGGGTGAATAGTTTTCTCCCATGCTTGGGTAATTCTGGCTGAGCTAACAATTGACCTTGCTGTCATTCATGTTATAACTTTAAAGATGCTGCAAAGATTGTCATTGTCAGACTGCTACATTCTACAAAGTATAAACATACCTCCCCTTCCGATCGTTGTGGGAGCATGAGCGAATCACTTGAGGTGTTGCAGTTAAGCACCGCCTTCGCCCAATCCTGATACTTCCAAATATCCAGTGACAAAAACCTGAAAACCGGAACTAATGCTGCTCGGAGCTTACGCATCCCATTCAGTCCTGGCCGATTCTCTCGGTCCACACTCAGAATCTTCCCACAGGAGATTAGTAGATGAATGACTATAAATGACCGTAAAACTACGAACAGCCAAACAAGAGGGATTACAAGAAAGAGAGAACGAGGGAGAGAGCAAGATGGGGTGGGGGGGTATGTCTCTCACCTTAGAGGAGTAGGTGTGTCCATCAGATCCACACACAGGGCTGGGGTGGATGACAGGGCATGGCCTACACTTCCCATGGGCCCCTGCTCCTGCCCAGTGCTTGTAGGCCAAGCTTCCTTTCCTCGGTTTCATACTGTGTGAGAGAGAAAGAGAGAGAGAGAGAGAGAGAGAGAGAGAGAGAGAGAGAGAGAGAGAGAGAGAGATAAACAGAGCGAGAGAGAGACAGTGAGTAACACACATGGATATAGCTCTATACTTACTCAAAAATAAGCTACCAGATATGATTGTTGAGTTAATCAAACTGTACAATTCTAATTGCATACAAATTGCATTCAAATTGCACAGTGTAGCAGTCAAATAGTCCCTGTGCCCGTGAACACTAAGGTAACCTGCCTAAATGACTACCGACCCGTAACACTTACATCTGTAGCCATGAAATGCTTTGAAAGGCTGGTCATGGCTCACATCAACACAATTATCCCAGAAACCCTAGACCCACTCCAATTTGCATACCGCACCAACAGATCCACAGATGACGTAATCTCTATTGCACTCCACACTGCCCTTTCCCACCTGGACAAAAGGAACATCTATGTGAGAATTCTATTCATTGACTACAGCTCAGCGTTCAACACCATAGTGCCCTTAAAAGCTCATCACTAAGCTAAGGACCCTGGGACTAAACACCTCCCTTTGCAACTGGATCCTGGACTCCCTGCGGGCCGCCCCCGGGTGGTAAGGGTAGGTAACCACACATCCGCCACGCTGATCCTCAACACGGGGGCCCCTCGGGAGTGAGTGCTCAGTCCCCTCCTGTACTCTCTCTTCACTCATGACTGCACAGCCAGGCACGACTCCAACACCATCATTAAGTTTGCTGATGACACAACGGTGGTAAGCCTGATCTCCGACAACAACGAGACAGCCTATAGGGAGGAGGTCAGAAACCTGGCCGTGTGATGCCAGGACAACAACCTCTCCCTCAACGTGATCAAGACAAAGGAGATTATTGTGGACTACAGGAAAAAGAGGACCGAGCACGCCCCCATTCCCATTAACGGGGCTGTAGTGGAGCAGATTGAGAGCTTCAAGTACTTGGTGTCCACATCAACAACAAACTAACATGGTCCAAGCACACCAAGACAGTCGTGAAGAGGGCACAACAAAACCTATTCCCCCTCATGCGACTGAAAAGATTTGACATGGGTCCTCAGATCCTCAAAAGGTTTTACAGCTGCACCATCAAGAGCATCCTGACGGGATGCGTCACTGCCTGGTATGGCAACTGCTTGGCCTCCGACCACAAGGCACTACAGAGGGTAGAGCGTACGGCCCAGTACATCACTGGGGCCAAGCTTCGTGCCATCCAGGACCTTTATACCAGGCGGTGTCAGAGGAAGGCCCTAAAATTCATCAAAGACTTCAGCCACCTTAGTCATAGACGGTTCTCTCTTCTACCACACGGCAAGCGGTACCGGAGCGCCAAGTCTAGGTCCAAGAGGCTTCTAAACAGTTTCTACCCCCAAGCCATAAGACTCCTGAACAGCTAATCAAATGGCTACCCAGACTATTTGCACCCTCCCCCCTACCCCATGCTGCTGCTACTCTCTGTTATTATCTATGCATAGCCACTTTGACAACCCTACCTGCATTTACATAGTTATCTCAAATACCTCGACACCGGTGCCCCGCACATTGACACATTGACTCTGCACCGGTACCCCCTGTATATAGCCTCCACATTGACTCTGTACCGTAATACCCTGTATATAGCCTCCACATTGACTCTGTACCGTAATACCCTGTATATAGCCTCCACATTGACTCTGTACCGTAATACCCTGTATATAGCCTCCACATTGACTCTGCACCGGTACCCCCTGTATATAGCCTCCACATTGACTCTGTACCGTAATACCCTGTATATAGCCTCCACATTGACTCTGTACCGTAATACCCTGTATATAGCCCCGCTATTGTTATTTACTGCTGCTCTTTAATTATTTGTTTTTCTTATCTCTTACTTTTTTAAAACTTTTTTTTCTTTCGTTATTTTCTTAAAACTGCATTGTTGGTTAAGGGCGTGTAAGTAAGCATTTCACTGTAAGGTCTAACACCTGATGTATACGGCACATGTGACAAACAACATTTGATTTGAGTTGGAATTGCAAGGAATTATATTGAGCCCAATAGAAGCTGGGTAACTTCCGTTGCTTTGTATGACACTTGCTTTACACTCCACTCTCTTCTTCAGCCATTCTGTAGATACAGAACCAACTCACCTCCAGGTTCCAAATGGTCCATAACAGTATTTAACAAGAACATGGCTGATCACTCCAATCGAATTGTCTTGGTGCCAAGATGACGCCCGAAGGCGACCGTTACTATTTCAAGTCTCAAACCGAGGTGAGGCACATCCATGACTCAGCCTCACTCCAGGTGAATAGATGCTGCTTGTCAGTGTAGACCAGAGTCATGGAGGCCTGGTCCGCCAGGGCCTTTTCTATAAGGAGGGTTAATTACATCGGATCAAATCCCCCAGCAATCTTCTCGTTAAGTGGTCTGCTCTGTCTGACGAAGCATCACCTTTTTGTCTACAAAAACACTGAGGTGTGAGATATAGAATACAAGCCTTCGCAGAAATCAATCTGACCACTGGGCTGTATGGGAAATGTCTATACACTGACTGAGAATGAACAGAGCTGGGTCTTCCACAGATTCTGTCACACATCTCTGGCTGTCAGACGGGTACATTCCCATTCAGGTTAGCGGCAGCGCAGTGCGGCAGGCAGACACCACCTTGATGTCTATAATTATCCATCTGTTGTGAAACAAACACTATAATAACAGATTAGACATGCCACTCGCTGCCAACACTCACTAGTGAATAAAAAAGCAATTATGTCTGATAATACGGTTGAATATGAAACGTTGATGAGACTGATTAGCATCTCCTTAAGATGTCCCCCTCTGCTCCTCCTCCCTCCTCTCCTCCTCGCAGCTGCTCCTGAAAGCCCAGGAGAGGGGAAATGTGTGTGTGTGTGTGTGTGTGTGTCAAATCAAAATCAAAATCAAATCAAATCAAATCAAATGTATTTGTCTCATACACATGGTTAGCAGATGTTAATGCGAGTGTAGCGAAATGCTTGTGCTTCTAGTTCCGACAATGCAGTAATAACCAACGAGTAATGTAAATAAGAATTCCAAAACTACTACCTTATACACACAAGTGTAAAGGGATAAAGAATATGTACATAAAGATATATGAATGAGTGATGGTACAGAGCGGCATAGGCAAGATGCAGTAGATGGTATCGAGTACAGTATATACATATGAGATGAGTATGTAAACAAAGTGGCATAGTTTAAAGTGGCTAGTGATACATGTATTACATAAAGATGCAGTAGATGATATAGAGTACAGTATATACGTATACATATGAGATTAATAATGTAGGGTATGTAAACATTATATTAAGTAGCATTGTTTAAAGTGGCTAGTGATATATTTTACATAAATTCCCATCAATTCCCATTATTAAAATGGCTGGAGTTGAGTCAGTGTGTTGGCAGCAGCCACTCAATGTTAGTGGTGGCTGTTTAACAGTCTGATGGCCTGTTTGCGGACGACACAACAGTGGTAGGCTTGATTACCAACATCGACGAGACGGCCTACAGGGAGGAGGTGAGGGCCCTCGGAGTGTGGTGTCAGGAAAATAACCTCACACTCAACGTCAACAAAACTAAGGAGATGATTGTGGACTTCAGGAAACAGCAGAGGGAACACCCCCCTATCCACATCGATGGGACAGTAGTGGAGAGGGTAGTAAGTTTTAAGTTCCTCGGTGTACACATCACTGACAAACTGAATTGGTCCACCCACACAGACAGCATCGTGAAGAAGGCGCAGCAGCGCCTCTTCAACCTCAGGAGGCTGAAGAAATTTGGCTTGTCACCAAAAGCACTCACCGGGGGCAAACTACCTGCCCTCCAGGACACCTACACCACCCAATGTCACAGGAAGGCCATAAAGATCGTCAAGGACAACAACCACCCGAGCCACTGCCTGTTCACCCCGCTATCATCCAGAAGGCGAGGTCAGTACAGGTGCATCAAAGCTGGGACCGAGAGACTGAAAAACAGCTTCTATCTCAAGGCCATCAGACTGTTAAACAGCCACCACTAACATTGAGTGGCTGCTGCCAACACACTGTCATTGACACTGACCCAACTCCAGCCACTTTAATAATGGGAATTGATGGGAAATGTTGTAAATATATCACTAGCCACTTTAAACAATGCTACCTTATATAATGTTACTTACCCTACATTATTCATCTCATATGCATACGTGTATACTGTACTCTACATCATCGACTGCATCCTTATGTAATACATGTATCACTAGCCACTTTAACTATGCCACTTTGTTTACTTTGTCTACATTCTCATCTCATATGTATATACTGTACTCGATACCATCTACTGTATGCTGCTCTGTACCATCACTCATTCATATATCTTTATGTACATATTCTTTATCCCCTTACACTTGTGTCTATAAGGTAGTAGTTTTGGAATTGTTAGCTAGATTACTTGTTGGTTATCACTGCATTGTCGGAACTAGAAGCACAAGCATTTCGCTACACTCGCATTAACATCTGCTAACCATGTGTATGTGACAAATAAAATGTGATTTGATTTGATTTGAAACCTAAGGTCATCTGTGTGTGTGTGTGTGCGTGCGTGTTCAAGTGTGTGCTTCCTCTAGTCAGGGTATCTATGCCTGGGTGGATAACACCTTACGCATGGCGAAGGAGGGAGGGATCACTGTCAGATAGCTGTGTGTCTATCACCCATTTGTATGGCCATGCTTGTGGTCTCTAGTGTGTTAAGTGTCGGGCTGTGATGGGATGGAGTGTGTCTGTGAGTGGGGTGCATTAGGCTAACAGACCACCCCTGGATACCCTGCTGTGAACCCGTCAGATATCATTCGGACTGACAGAGCACAGGGTTGGAGGGAGAGACCGAGCGAGAGAGAGACAGAGACAGACAGAACGGAATAACACACAGCATCCCACTCTCCTTCTTCCCCTCCCTCTATCTTTGTATCTCTCTGTCCATCTGTCTGTCTTCATTAGCCTTCCTGTTAAGTGCTCCAGGTGCATCTCCCCTCCTCAGGTTCAGCTGTGTGCTGTCAGACCCAGACATCACCTCTCCCTCTCTCCTGTGAGCGGTCACATTAGCCCCTAATGTCGTTTCACTTGACACATTTCACACACACACACACACACACACACACACACACACACACACACACACACACACACACACACACACACACACATACAGTTTTGAGAATGACACAAATATTAATTTTCACAAAGTCTGCTGCCTCAGTGCCTTTAGATATTTTTGTCAGATGTTACAATGGAATACTGAAGTATAATTACAAGCATTTCATAAGTGTCAAAGGCTTTTATTGACACTTACATGAAGTTGATGCAAAGAGTCAATATTTGCAGTGTTGACCCTTCTTTTTCAAGACCTCTGCAATCCGCCCTGGCATGCTGTCAATTAACTTCTGGGCCACATCCTGCCTGATGGCAGCCTATTATTGCATAATCAATGCTTGGAGTTTGTCAGATTTTGTGGGGTTTTGTTTGTCCACCCACAAGTTCTCAATGGGATTAAGGTCTGGGCAGTTTCCTGGCCATGGAACGAAAATATTATATATGTTTTGTTCCCCGAGCCACTTAGTTATCACTTTTGCCTTATGGCAATGTGCTCCATCATGCTGGAAAATGCATTGTTCGTCACCAAACTGTTCCTGGATGGTTGGGAGAAGTTGCTCTCTGAGGATGTGTAGGTACCATTCTTTATTCATGGCTGTATTCGTAGGCAAAATTGTGAGTGAGCCCACTCCCTTGGCTGAAAATCAACCCCACAGATGAATGGTCTCAGGATGCTTTACTGTTGGCATGACACAGGACTGATGGTAGCGCTCACCCTGCTTTTTTCCGGGTGCCCCAACAATCGGTAAGGGGATTCAGCAGAGAAAATGACTTTACCCCAGTCCTCAGCAGTCCTATCCCTGTACCTTTTGCAGAATATCAGTCTGTCCCTGATGTTTTTCCTGGAGAGAAGTGGCTTATTTGCTGCCCTTCTTGACACCACGCCATCCTCCAAAAGTATTCACCTCACTGTGCGTGCAGATGCACTCACAACTGCCTGCTGCCATTCCTGAGCAAGCTCTGTACTGGTGGTGTCCCGATCCCGCAGCTGAATGAATTTTAGGAGACGGTCCTGGCGCTTGCTGGACTTTCTTGGGCACCCTGAAGCCTTCTTCACAACAATTGAACTGCTCTCCTTGAAGTTCTTGATGATGCGATAAATGGTTGATTTAGGTGCATTCTTACTGGCAGCAATATCCTTGCCTGTGAAGCCCTTTTTGTGCAAAGCAATGGTGACGTCACGTGTTTCCTTGCAAGTAACCATGGATAACAAAGGAAGAACAATGATTCCAAGTACCACCCTCCTTTTGAAGCTTCCAGTCTGTTATTCGAACTCAATCAGCATGACAGAGTGATCTCCAGCCTTGTCCTCGTCAACACTCACACCTGTGTTAACAAGAGAATCACTGACATGATGTCAGCTGGTCCTTTTGTGCCAGGGCTTAAATGTATTGTTAATGTTTTGGGGGGATTCAGGTTCATTTTGCATGGCAAAGAGGGACATTGCAATTAATTGCAATTCATCTGATCACTCTTCATAACATTCTGGAGTATATGCAAATTGCCATCATACAAACTGAGGCAGCAGACTTTGTGAAAATTCATATTTGTGTCATTCTCAAAACTTTTGGCCCACGACTGTACACACACACACACACACACACACACACACACACACACACACACACACACACACACACACACACACACACACACACACACAGTGGAGATGAAGATTTGGTAAAGGGAACAGTACTCGTATAAGTCCCACCTGGTAGACATACTGTACATGAACCAGTGTCCATCCCATCATTTCACCTTATGACTTAAATGAGTTCCCAAATATCCCCCTGCAGGCGCCATGATAAAGCCCTCGATCAAGTGGGCTACTGAGCTAACCAGAGTACCAGACAGTGTGTGGCGGGTTCTGTTCCTGATATATTCTGTGTTGGTAACTGTTTCAGCAGAACGGTAGCCACAGTAGATGTGTTGGGAGCCCTCCAGTGATGTCTCACTGCATTGGCTCAGCCACGGCTCTGTTTGTGTTTGTATATCCACGGGGCGTCAGTAATTATGAGCAAGGAGCACTTATTCCCACTTAACGGCCATTGCATAATTTATATTTGTTTGTATTAAACTGAAGAGGAGAGCATCGAGGGCGGCCCACACCTCCCCTCTCCTCCCCCTCCTCTTCCTCCTCCTCCTCCTGCTGCTCTCTCTTCTCCTCCTCCTGCTCTCTCTCTCCTCCTCCTCCTCCTCTCCCTCCTTCTCCTCCTCCTCCTCCTTCTCTCCCTCCTCCTCCTCCTCCTTTCCCCACAGAGATCCTACATGTCATTCTATGCACTCCTCTCTTCCTCCCCCTCTTCCCCCTCCCCTTCCCTTCTTCTCTCTGTCAATCAAACTCCATCTCAGTGGGGTCTCTGGCCTTTGTCGATAAGAGCAGTAATGGACTTTAATGGACATAGAGAAAGGCTATTGCCACGTGGGTGATGGCTAATACCAGGCAGGGGCTGCTGTAAGTAACTCAATTCTATACATTATCAAGGCCATAACGACGCTAACGAAAGAAAGACAATCGAGTTGTAACTCTTGTTTTTCTCTTACCTGTGTGTAGGCTGCTTGTGGTTGGTGTTGGTGCAGATGGCTGTCTGGTAGTCGTGGCTGACACACACCCTGTGAGGAGGGCAGCGCACCTTCACACATGGATGTTTAGTGGCGTCCAGAGCTACCGGGAGAGAGAAGGGACAAAATTAATCACTAAATAACAGGGCGACACCCACGTCAATTCAACGTCTATTCCACATTGGTTCAACGCCATTTCATTGGAATGATGTGGAAACAATGTTCAAATCAAATCAAATCCAAGTTTTATTTGTCACATACACATGGTTAGCAGATGTTAATGCAAGTGTAGCGAAATGCTTGTGCTTCTAGTTCCGACGATGCAGTAATAACCAACAAGTAATCTAGCTAACAATTCCAAAACTACTACCTTATAGACACAAGTGTAAGGGGATAAAGAATATGTACATAAAGATATATGAGTGAGTGATGGTACAGAGCGGCATAGGCAAGATACAGTAGATGGTATTGAGTGCAGTATATACATATGAGATGAGTATGTAAACAAAGTGGCATAGTTAAAGTGGCTAGTGATACATTTATTACATAAAGATGCAGTTGATTCAACCAGTGTGTGGGCAGTTACAACCTACCATTAACAGTGGTACAAATACACATTCTAACAAGACCAGTAAGATCAGAATGTACTCCCGTAATCAGACAGCAGAGAATATGGATTGAAAGGAACAGACTCTACTCAATACTAGGAGATACCTTTCATTCATTCAGACACAGAGATACAGCAAAATAATGACACGAAAACCCCTGAGTGTAAACTCACCCTCACAACCTAACAACGCAGTGCTTGGACAAATGGCTGTCCTCGCCATGAGCATTTCTGTCAATGCCAGTGACCATAAAACAGAGGAGCGAGGAGAGAAGGAGTGAGGAGGTGAAAAAAGAGAAGAGAAAGTGTGTGCGTGTGTGTGTGTGTGTGTGTGTGTGTGTGTGTGTGTGTGTGTGTGTGTGTGTGTGTGTGTGTGTGTGTGTGAGTGTGAGCGCGTGCATGTGGCTTATAAAAGTTATAAGACCCCCAAGCGCTCCAGGATCTAAACCATATGATAGTTGTAATCCATTCCAACATTCAGAAATCCCATATTGCATTTAGAGGAGTAAGAATCATAGGGAAAGAGTTGGAGATTTTAACGTAGGTAGAGTTTCTGTAGTGTGACCCTTCTGGGCCTGCCTCATCAGAACTCCGGGCAAGCAAGTCATATAGCCCTGTCTGCGCTCACATCCATCTCCACGGCAACATTGTCGCCATAGCTGCGAGACACAGGTGGCTGGCGTCCAAGGTGACGAAGATCAAAGACACACATTGGCTCTGAGCGTTCCGAGCGTTTTGTCATTTCACGCTACGCTTACGACACATATCCACCCACCGGGGACAGAGAGAGAGGAATAAAGAAAATGGGAGAGGGAGAGGAAGAAAGAGAGAGAGAGCTATGAAACGGGGAAATAGGGAGGACTGTGGGTGTGGGGTGGGGGGGGGGGGGGGCTTACTCAGCTATTCTCCGGAGAGGAGAGGAGAGGAGAGGAGAGGAGAGGAGAGAGAGGAGAGGAGAGGAGAGTAACAGAATTGAAAAAGAAACCCACCAAGAACAAAACAACAGCAAACTGTTGTGACTACAACCTCATCAAAGAAGGATGGTGTGGAGAAGCTCATCCTCACTCCCAGGAATAACAACCTAACAACCTAAAAACAACTTCAAAGCCAAAAGGCCTCTGTACAGCTGAACCCCTTAGATAACTCATTAGAGTACCTCTGATAACAAGACAAGCTAGTGGCCAGGCCTCAATTATCTCACTAATGGGTTGTGTTTGAGCTACGTCTGCCGTGTGATGTCAACACGAGCACTCCCTGACCCACAACACATGCTACACCGGTGGTTGAATGCTGGTTTAGTCCCGAAACACACCACCGTTATGCAGATATAAATATGATATTATCTGTTTGCATCTCAAATCTACACAAGTGATACACTCAAAGTTAAAGGAGGCATGTTTTTGAAGAGGATTAAGGGAATACTTGAGATAACGGGAGATATGTTTTTCTGTTGGTTATTAAGTAGTTTGTCATGTCTATGACTCTCTACTGTGCATTTAAATACATATATCACAGGCCACATATACCTGTCAAGGAATGTTCTCTCTCTCTCTTATCTCTATCTCCATCCCCCTCTCTCTTTCTCTTTGTCTATTTCTCTCTCTCTCTTATCTCTATCTCCATCCCCCACTCTCTTTCTCTTGTCTATTTCTCTCGCTCGCTTTCTGAAATTGAGAGAGACGGCATGGCAATCATTTTCCTGATATTTGTCAGTTTTGTAGCGTTGGGTGGAGTTTTACATCTTATTTAAAAAATAAAAAGGTGGCCTTGGCTCTCTCACTCTGCTTCCGAGCAGGAAGAAACCCATCTGACTTCAATCCCCGCGGAAAATTATTTTCTTCCCGTGAGGGAAATGAGAGATGAGAGGAGGATGAGAAGTGGGAGGAGGAGAGAGATGAGAGAGGGACCAGTGGGTGAGAGGACGGTGAGGGGAGGGTGACGGGGGAGAGAGGGGATGTGGGAAGATAAAGAGATGTGGGGTGACAGGAGGAGAGAGAGATGAGAGGGGGAGAGAAGGGGTGACAACGGTTAACAGAGATGTTGAGGACAAACACAACCCATTGTTATGACGTTGCCCTCTTTGGGTACAGCGAGCACCATCCCCCTCTCTCTGCTCCTACAACCAGGCTGCTGTGGTCAGAGAGGTCGTAAATTCCTAGGGAAGACCCTGCCTCATGGCCACACAGTATAGAGACAAAGTGAAGTTTCATAGAGAACAAAGGAATTCCTTCCACCTCACAGAACTTGAGGTCCGAACAACATTCTGATGTACTGGCCTGTTTCCTGGTAGCGCCTCCATGCTCTGGACACTACGCTGACAGACACAGCAAACCTTCTTGTCACAGCTCGCATTGATGTTCCATCCTGGATGAGCTGCACTACCTGAGCCACTTGTGTGGGTTGTAGACTCCGTCTCATGCTACCACTAGAGTGAAAGCACCGCCAGCATTCAAAAGTGACCAAAACATCAGCAAGGAAGCATAGGAACTGAGAAGTGGTCTGGTCACACCACCTGCAGAACCACTCCTTTATTGGGGGTGTCTTGCTAAATGCCTATAATTTCCACCTGTTGTCTATTCCATTTACACAACAGCATGTGAATTTATTGTCAATCAGTTGCTTCCTAAGTGGACAGTTTGATTTCACAGAAGTGTGATTGACTTGGAGTTACATTGTGTTGTTTAAGTGTTCCCTTTATTTTTTTGAGCAGTATATATATATTGATTGCAATCGTTCCCGAATGAGTGAACGTTCATGCAAAGGATTAGCATTTCTATTGTTATAATTATCAACTGTGCGTTGTCTTCTCAGTCGACCCCCACTTCCCTTTTGTACCACAAGCCGCCATTCCGGTTCAGCCCACTTCGGGCACATTCCCCGATCATTTCTTGTTACCATTTTTACTTTGTTTGTTTGTTTATGCATTTATGTGAATTACTTAGTTAGTAAATAAATGATTTAAGACAATTGATGTATGGATGACTCATAGTGAAGACTGGGTTCGTGCAAATAACCAACAATTTGCGACGTTTAGAATGAGACTAACGTGAGGTAAAGTAAATAATTCATTAATTCGAAGACTAATTGATCCGATATAAAATATCTGAAAAGTTATATTAGGAAATGATAACTTTGTAATCGAAATATTTTCCTTGGTGCCCCGACTTCCTAGTTAATTACAGTCACATGATTAATCAGTTTAATCGCGTAATAGTAATTACCGAGAATCTTTGATAAAAACTAAAAGTCTTAATTTAATGATAGTAAAGACACGACACCAAAAAATACTCCGATAGAAACTAAGAGACAGCAACAGCGTGTGGTGGGAAGGAAACTGAGGTGCATTTCTCAATTCCAAACTTTCCTTTGAATACCATCCCAGCTAACAGATTTGGCTCCTTGGAAGTTGTGGGAACGTAAGGTTTCCCATTGGTTCTGGGAACTAAGCCATACATTTCTGGCCTGGTAAAACGGAAGTGAGATGGAATTGAAAATGTACATTTTTAGGTTGCAAGGTTATGAGAAAGTTTTCCTTGTAGGTTTTATTAACCTGCTAGCTTATTTTTGGTTAACTTGTTTTCACTCCAAGCACAGATAGGACAAATGGAAATTCATTTCCTTAGGCGTTAATCATGCAAACACATGCATGTTTTATTGTGAAACGGCAACAGTGAGACTTGAACGTATAATCTTCTATTCTCTTTCCATGGACCTGTGCCACCAGGATGGAGCTAGCATGCCATGTTCTTTTATACATACAAAGCTGTTCTTTTTAGTCTATTCAAACAGATCCAATTTCAAAGGAAAGCACTCATCAGGTGTGGCCAATTAGAGGGGGAGAGAGAGAGAGAGAGAGAGAGAGAGGGAGAGAGAGAGAGAGAGAGAGAGAGAGAGGAGAGAGAGAGAGAGAGAGAGAGAGAGAGAGAGAGAGAGAGAGAGAGAGAGGGAGAGAGAGAGGCCGAGCCTTTATCTTTCTATTCCCAGACCTGGGTGAGCAGCCTTGCTGTTCAAGTCTGTTTAATCAACCAGTCAATTCTAATTCAGGAGCACCACATCCTACCCACTATCTCTGCTCTTTCACTCTCTCCCTCTCCTCTTTCACTCTCCCTCTCTCCTTCTCTCTCGCCTCTTTCACTATCCCTCTCTCCTTCTCTCTCTACTCATTCACTCTCCCTCTCTCCTTCTTCCTCTCCTCTTTCACTCTCCCTCTCTCCTTCTCCCTCTCCTCTTTCACTCTCCCTCTCTCCTTCTCTCTCTACTCATTCACTCTCCCTCTCTCCTTCTCTCTCTACTCATTCACTCTCCCTCTCTCCTTCTCTCTCTCCTCTTTCACTCTCCCTCTCTCCTTCTCTCTCTCCTCTTTCACTATCCCTCTCTCCTCTTTCACTCTCCCTCTCTCCTCTTTCACTATCCCTCTCTCCTCTTTCACTGTTCCTCTCTCCTTCTCTCTCTCCTCTTTCACTATCCCTCTCTCCTCTTTCACTATCTCTCTTTCACTGTTCCTCTCTCCTTCTCTCTCTCCTCTTTCACTATCCCTCTCTCCTCTTTCACTATCCCTCTCTCCTCTTTCACTGTTCCTCTCTCCTTCTCTCTCTCCTCTTTCATTATCCCTCTCTCCTCTTTCACTATCCCTCTCTCCTCTTTCACTGTTCCTCTCTCCTTCTCTCTCTCCTCTTTCACTATCCCTCTCTCCTCTTTCACTATCCCTCTCTCCTCTTTCACTGTTCCTCTCTCCTTCTCTCTCTCCTCTTTCATTATCCCTCTCTCCTCTTTCACTGTTCCTCTCTCCTTCCCTCTCCCCTCTTTCACTATTCCTCTCTCCTTCTCTCTCTCCTCTTGCTATCCCTCTCTCCTCTTTCACTGTTCCTCTCTCCTTCTCTCTCTCCTCTTTCACTATCCCTCTCTCCTTCTCTCTCTCCTCTTTCACTATTCCTCTCTCCTTCTCTCTCTCCTCTTTCACCCTCCCTCTCTCCTCTTTCACTATCCCTCTCTCCTTCTCTCTCTCCTCTTTCACTATCCCTCTCTCCTCTTTCACTGTTCCTCTTTCCTTCTCTCTCTCCTCTTTCACTATCCCTCTCTCCTCTTTCACTATCCCTCTCTCCTCTTTCACTGTTCCTCTCTCCTTCTCTCTCCTTCTCTCTCCCCTCTTTCAAAATTCCTCTCTCCTCTTTCACTATCCCTCTCTCCTCTTTCACTGTTCCTCTCCTCTTCTCTCTCTCCTCTTTCACTATCTCTCTCTCCTCTTTCACTATCCCTCTCTCCTCTTTCACTGTTCCTCTCTCCTCTTTCACTGTTCCTCTCTCCTCTTTCACTCTCCCTCTCTCATTGTCTCTCTCCTCTTTTACTACCCCTCTCTCCTTTTCTCTCTCCTCTTTCACTATCCCTCTCTCCTTCTCTCTCCTCTTTCACTATCCCTCTCTCCTCTTTCACTATTCCTCTCTCCTTCTCTCTCTCCTCTTTCACTCTCCCTCTCTCCTCCTTCACTCTCCCTCTCTCCTTGTCTCTCTCCTCTTTCACTATCCCTCTCTCCTTCTCTCTCTCCTCTTTCACTATCTCTCTCCTTTCACTCTCCCTCTCTCCTTGTCTCTCTCCTCTTTCACTCTCCCTCTCTCCTTCAATCTCTCATTCCTTTTCCTTTCTCTCTCCCAGTATCTATATATAATAATCCCTCACAATCCCCCTCTCACTCCTATATCACAATCCCCTCTCTCACTGCTGTATCACAATCCCCCTCTCACTCCTATATCACATTCCTCTCTCTCTCTCACTCCTATATCACAATCCCCCCTCTCTCACTCCTATATCACAAACCCCCTCTCTCACTCCTATATCACAATCCCCCTCTCTCACTCCTACATCACAATCCACCCTCTCTCACTCCATTATCACAATTGCCCCTCTCTCACTCCTATATCACAATATCTCTGTCTCACTCTCACCGTATTATCGCCACACCGGCGGTCACGAGTCTTGAAGGTAGTCAAATTCCAAGTGACCATTTAGTCACAGTAGTTAGGCTTCTCCAAACTCTGATGCTGCTGATGGTCATTAGCAGCCTACCAAACTCACTAACTGCCTGGTACTCAACATTCTATTGTCCCTCTAATCACTCTGACATCAATGCAAATGTAATCGAAAATCTAATCAAACACTTCATGAGCTCATGTTGATCAACTTTTCTATAGGCTATGCAATTGCGTGATAAAAAAAGAGTGATGGCCTCTATTAAAAAGAGGAGGCTCTCATCAGCTTTCTGTAGGCTTTTTACAAGGGGTGTAGAGCCTAACTGGCATACATAAGCAGCGAGTGAGTTTCAAGTTTGGAGAAGATCCTTTTCACCATAAAAATGCACCTTCATAATAAAAGCATTTCATGCATAATTGCATTTGCGGTCACTTTTGTAAATGGTGTTTTCCACTAATGGACATTCACGCTTATAGCCTACTGCCGTGTGTGCATTGCTGCACTTATAATGTGAAGAAATAGCCTAATAGTTTATCAACATTGTAAAGCTATACATTCTGATCTGTTGCGTCAGCCAAATTGCGTAAAAACGTTTTTTTGATGCTAGTGGTTGTATTCATTTGAGATCTATTGTCACGACTTCTACCGAAGTCGAAGCCTCTCCTTGTTTGGGCGGTGCTCGGCGGTCCACGTCACTGGTCTTCTAGCCATCATTGATCCATTTTTCATTTTCCATTGGTTTTGTCTTGTCTTCCTACACACCTGGTTTCAATCCCTTTCATTACCTGTTGTGTATTTAACCCTCTGTTTCCCCTCATGTCTTTGTCAGAGATTGTTTGTTATTCAGTGTTGTGTTGGTTTTTGTATTGGTCTGCGACGGGTCCTCGTACCCACTTTATTTATTGTTACATTTAGTGTTTGGAGTATGTTTTGTTTATTTGTTATTAAATACTCCATTACACTCAGTTTGTTTCTCCTGCGCCTGACTTCCCTGCCACCTATACACAGGACACTGACATCTATCGCATCCCACAACTGTCCCAGATTATGTTTGGAATATTTATTTCTCGCACAAAATAAAATAGGCAAACTTTTGTACTATGGAGGATAGTAGATTGACATAGGCTAGTGCTTTTGCTGTTCGTTAGGCTTACTCATCTTGTTGGTCGACGAAAAGTAAATGTGGACTGTTCTTCCAAAAATCTTCAATATGCACCTCTGAATTGGATAAGGACGCACGTAGTTGCGACCCTGAATGTGTCTGTCTTCCCTTGTAGCCTGTGAGAAATTTGCATCCTGTAGCACAAACTCTAAAAAGTTCTGGGACATTGTAAAGTCCTGTAAGAGCACCTCCTCCCAGCTGCCCACTGCACTGAGGCTAGGAAACACAGTCACCCCCGATAAATCGACAATAATTGAGAATTTCAATAAGCATTTTTCTATGGCTGGCCATGCTTTCCACCTGGCTACCCCTACCCCGGGCCAACAGCCCTGCACCCCCCACAGCAACTTTCCCAAGCCTCCCCCATTTATCCTTCACACAAATCCAGATGTTCTGAAAGAGCTGCAAAACCTGGATCCCTACAAAGTCAGCCGGTCTAGACAATCTGGACCCTCTCTTTCTAAAAATGATTCTCTGAAATTGTTGCAACCCCTATTACTAGCCTGTTCAACCTCTCTTTCGTATCATCTGAGATCACCAAAGATTGGAAAGCTGGTCATCCCCCTCCCCCGCTCATCCCCCTCTTCAAAAGTGGAGACACTCTAGATCCAAACTGCTACAGACCTATATCTCTCCTACCCTGCCTTTCTAAGGTCGAAAGCCAAGTTAACAAACAGATCACCGACCAATTTGAATCCCACCGTACCTTCTCCGCTATGCAATCTGGTTTCCGAGCTGGTCATGGGTGCACCTCAGCCACACTCAAGGTCCTAAACAATATCATAACCGCCTTCGATAAGAGAAAATACTGTGCAGCTGTATTCATCGACCTGGCCAAGGCTTTCGACTCTGTCAATCACCACATTCTTATCGGCAGACTCAACAGCCTTGGTTTCTCAAATGACTGCCTCGCCTGTTTCACCAACTACTTCTCAGACGGAGTTCAGTGTTTCAAATGGGAGGGCCTGTTGTCCAGACCTCTGGCAGTCTCTATGGGATTTCCACAGGGTTCAATCCTCGGGCCAACTCTCTTCTCTGTATACATCAATGATGTCACTCTTGCTGCTGGTGATTCTCTGATCCACCTTTACGCAAACGACACCATTCTGTATACTTTTGGCCCTTCTTTGGACACTGTGTTAACTAACCTCCAGACGAGCTTCAATTACATACATCTCTCCTTCCATGGCCTCCAACTGCTCTTAAATGCAAGTAAAACAAAATGCATGTTCTTCAACATATCGCTGAACACACATGCCCGCCCGTCCAGCATCACTACTCTGGACGGTTCTGACTTAGAATGTGTGGACAACTACAAATACCTAGGTGTCTGGCTAGACTGTAAACTCTTCTTCCAGACTCATATTAAATATCTCCAATCCAAAATTAAATCTAGAATCACCTTCCTATTTCGCAACAAAGCATCCCTTACTCACGCCGCCAAACATATCCTCGTAAAACTGACTATCGTACCGATCCTCGACTTCGGCGATGTCATTTACAAAATAGCTTCCAACACTCTACTTAGCAAACTGGATGCAGTCTATCCCAGTGCCATCTGTTTTGTCACCAAAGCCTCATATACCACCCACCACTGCGACCTGTATGCTCTAATCGGCTGGCCCTCGCTACATATTCGTCGCCAGACCCACTGGCTCCAGGTCATCTATAAGTCTTTGCTAGGTAAATCTCCGCCTTATCTCAGCTCACTGGTCACGATAATAACACCCACCTGTAGCACGCGTTCCAGCAGGTATATTTCACTGGTCTCCCCTAAAGCCAACAGCTCCTTTGGCCGCCTTTCCTTCCAGTTCTCTGCTGTCAATGACTGGAATGAATTGCAAAAATCGCTGGAGCTGGAGACTTATATTTCCCTCACTAACTTCAAACATCAGCTATCCGAGCAGCTAATCTATTGCTGCAGCTGTACATAGTCCATCTGTAAATAGCCCATCCAATCTACCTACCTCATCCCCATATTGTTTTTATTTACTTTTCTGCTCTTTTGCACACCAGTATTTCTACTCGCACAACATCATCTGCACATCTATCACTCCAGTGTTAATTAGCTTAATTATAATTACTTGCTACTATAGCCTATTTATTGCCTTACCTCCTCACGCCATTTGCACACACTGTAAATAGACTTTCTTTTTTTCCTATTGTTATTGACTGTACTCTTGTTTATTCCATGTGTAACTCTGTGTTGTTGTTTGTCGCGCTGCTTTGCTTTAACTTGACCAGGTCGCAGTTGTAAATGAGAACTTGTTCTCAACTGGCCTACCTGGTTAAATAAAGGTGAAATAAAAAATAATAAAAATGCTGCCAAACATACCCTAGTAAAACTGACTATCCTAACAATCCTTGACTTCGGCGATGTCATTTACAAAATAACCTCCAAAACTCTACTCAGCAAACTGGATGTAGCCTATCACAGTGCCATCCATTTTGTCACCAAAGCCCCATTTACTACCCACCACTGCGACCTGTATGCTCTCGTTGGCTGGCCCTCGTTTCATATTCGTCGCCAAACCCACTGGCTCCAGGTCATCTATAAGTCTTTGCTAGGTAAAGCCCTGCCTTATCTCAGCTCACTGGTCACTATAGCAGCACCCACCTGTTGCACGCGCTCCAGCAGATATATTTCACTGGTCACCCCCAAAGCCAATTCCTCCTTCAGCCGCCATTCCCTCCAGTTCTCTGCTGCCAATGACTGGAACGAACTGCAAAAATCACTGAAGCTGGAGACTCATATCTCCCTCACTACTTTTAAGCACCAGATGTCAGAGCAGCTCACAGATCACTGCACCTGTACATAGCCTGTCTGTAAACAGCCCATCCAACTACCTCATCCCCATACTGGTATTTATTTAGCTCCTTTGCACCCCAGTATCTCTACTTGCACACTCATCTTCTGCACATCTACCACTCCAGTGTTTAATTGCTATTTTGTAATTATTTCACCACTATGGCCTATTTATTGTCTTACCCCCCTTATCCTACCTCATTTGCACACACTGTATATAGACTTTCTTTATTGTATTATTGCCTGTATGTTTGTTTATTCTATGTGTAACTCTGTGTTGTTGTTAGTGTCGCACTGCTTTGCTTTATTTTGGCCAGGTCTCAGTTGTAAATGAGAATTTATTTTCAACTAGCCTACCTAAATAATGGTGAAATATATATATATATATATATTTTAAATGAACTAGTGTAGCCCACAGATATTTTGCATAGCCAGATCGGGACCTAACATAAGGACTATTCAGAGTAGGCTATTCTGTTCTTCTGAAATAGACTACATTTTCTTCATATCATGTTTCTTTAGACCTGTCTAAAATAAATCATGGGTTTATTGTGAAGGTGTAGGCTATATTACATGGGTTTATTAGACTTTTTAAAATGTAGATGTTCTGAAGGTCTGCATCAGTGGCATGTAGGCTATGTGTGGAAGCCAGGAGATGCTAAATGTGTTTATGTTTATTGACGGTCAATTACCGTGAAAATGATAGTTATTTTCTTGTCAATCACTGGCTGATGAAATTTCATAACCACCACAGCTCTAGTTTCCTTCTCAAATGATTTTGCTTACTCAGTTA
This sequence comes from Oncorhynchus nerka, assembly GCF_034236695.1. Taxonomy (NCBI): domain Eukaryota; kingdom Metazoa; phylum Chordata; class Actinopteri; order Salmoniformes; family Salmonidae; genus Oncorhynchus; species Oncorhynchus nerka. Next base: position 34,029,798 of record NC_088400.1, read on the forward strand.
ACCCACACTCTATCCTCATCTCTCCTCTCTCATCTCTTTATCTTCTCTCTCTCCTCTCTATATATTCTCTGTCCTCATCTCTCTTCTCTGTATCTTCTCTCTCTCTTCTCTCCCTCCTCTTCTCTCTTCCCCCTTTCTGTGTTCCCTACAAACATAACATTTAATTGTTCATAACCCTGACACAATCTCTCTCAATTCATTTCAAAAGGCTTTATTGGCATGGGAAACATGTTTATATTGCCAAAGCAAGTGAAATAAACAATAGAAAATTAACAGTAAACAGTAAACATTACACACAACATTTAAAATGTTATATTATTGGCTATGTACAGTGTTGTAATAATGTGCAAATAGTAGAAGTATGAAAGGGAAAATATATAAGCAGATAAACACAGGTTGTATTTATAATGGTATTTGTGCTACATTCGTTGCCCTTTTCTTGTGGCAACAGGTCACAAATCTTACTGCTGTGATTGCAAATGGTAGTATCACACCGAATAACCTCAGCAAAAAAAGAAACGTCCCTTTTTCAGGACCCTGTCTTTCAAAGATAATTCGTAAAAATCCAAATAACTTCACAGATCTTCATTGTAAAGGGTTTAAACACGGTTTCCCATGCTTGTTCAATGAACCATAAACAATTAATGAACATGCACCTGTGGAACAGTCGTTAAGACACTAACAGCTTACAGACGGTAGGCAATTAAGGTGACAGTTATGAAAATTTAGGACATTAAAGAGGCCTTTCTACTGACTCTAAAAACACCAAAAGAAAGATGCCCAGGGTCCCTGCTCATCTGCGTCAACGTGCCTTAGGCATGCTGCAAGGAGGCATGAGGACTGCAGTCGTGACCAGGGCAATAAATTGCAATGTTCGTACTGTGAGATGCCTAAGACAGCGCTACAGGGAGACTGGACGGACAGCTAATCGTCCTCGCAGTGGCAGACCACGTGTAACAACACCTGCACAGGATCGGTACATCCGAACATCACAAGGGACAGGTACAGGATGGCAACAACAACTGCCCGAGTTACACCAGGAACACACATCCCTCGATCAGTGTTCAGACTGTCCTCAATAGGCTGAGAGAGGCTGGACTGAGGGCTTGTAGGCCTGTTGTAAGGTAGGTCCTCACCAGACATCACCGGCAACAATATCGCCTATGGCCACAAACCCACCGTCGCTGGACCAGACAGGACTGGCAAAAAGTGCTCTTCACTGATGAGTCACGGTTTTGTCTCACCAGGGGTGATGGTCGGATTCGCGTTTATCGTTGAAGGAATGAGCGTTACACCGAGGCCTGTACTCTGGAGTAGGATCGATTTGGAGGTGGAGGGTCCGTCATGGTCTGGGGCGGTGTGTCACAGCATCATCGGACTGAGCTTGTTGTCATTGCAGGCTATCTGAACGCTGTGCATTACAGGGAAGACATCCTCCTCACTCATGTGGTACCCTTCCTGCAGGCTCATCCTGTCATGACCCTCCAGCATGACAATACCCCCAGTCATACTGCTTGATCAGTGCGTGATGTCCTGCAAGACAAGAATGTCAGTGTTCTGCCATGGCCAGGGAAGAGTCCGGATTTCAATCCCATTGAGCACGTCTGGGACCTGTTGGATCGGAGGGTGAGGGCTAGGGCCATTCCCCCCAGAAATGTTCGGGAACTTGCAGCTGCCTTGGTGGAAGAGTTGGGTAACATCTCACAGCAAGAACTGGCACATTTGGTGCAGTGCACGAGGAGGAGATGCACTGCAGTACTTAATGCAGCTGGTGGCCACACCAGATACTGACTGTTACTGTTTACATTTTGATCCCCCCCTTTGTTCAGGGACACATTATTCAATTTCTGTTAGTCACATGTCTGTGGAACTTGTTAAATGTATGTCTCAGTTGTTGAATCTTGTTATGTTCATACAAATATTTACACATGTTAAGTTTGATGAAAATAAACGCAGTTGACAGTGAGAGGACGTTTCTTTTTTTGCAGAGTTTAGAAATGCGAGTTTATCAAGATTGGTTTTGTTTTTAAATTATTTGTGGGTCTGTGTAATCTGAGTGAAATATGTATCTATGATATGGTCGTACAGTTGATTAGGAAGTGCAGCTCAGTTTCCACCTCATTTTGTGGGCAGTGTGCACATAGCCTGTCTTCTCTTGAGAGTCAGGTCTGCCAATGGTGGCCTCTCTCAATAGTAAGGCTATGCTCACTGAATCTGTTTGCTGTACATGTATTTCCAATTTCTTTGGTGAAGTCTGGGTTCCTGCTCTTTAGTCCAAAGGCAGAGGACCTCAGACCTTGTACATTCCAGGATGAGATAGTAAAAGCTTTGTGTTCCATAGTGTCCAGTGTTGTTATTTGTGTGGTTTAGGCTTAGATGTGAGCATTAGGTGTGAGCAGAGCCTGCTGAGCATCTGGTACATCCCTCTGGGGTTGAAGGATGGGGCTTTGGTGGATGTAATCGTGGGGGTTGGGCCTGTTGCTCTGTTCACAGCCTGTGCATATGTGTGGGTGTCATGTTGAGGTCCTTGCTGCAGGGGTGCAGGAAATGGGGGGGGCAAAAGGAGAATAAGACTGAGCTGGGAGCGGGTGGGGGTGGGGGCTATATAAGGTGTGGCTAGGGTTTGTTTGGGGAGGGGTCGACTGGTTGGGGTTGGTGGTGCTGTGGTCTGGGTGTAGGTCCTCTTGTTGTGGACCCTCTTGGTGCAGGTTCTCCGGGTATGTCACTGGTCTGGGCTGGGTGTCCTTCTCAGATGCTCCTGTGTGAGGTGCTGGGGTTGCGGTTGAGGGTGATTTCCTTCAGGGTCCTGGTAAAGGTAGGAACTGCTGCCTTGTGGACCAAGTCCAGGGTGGGAGTGGTGGGACTGGTAAATGTATTGTTGGGCTCAGTGGCTTCACACCTCTCACTTCACACTTCAGTGCTAATTAATGTTGCAACCGGGTCTGTTCTTTCGTAACAAGCTTGGTAGCCTTTTAATCTTTTAACTTCAGTCTTTATATATTTTAATCTTTAGCATTCAGTCTTTATAAGGTTAAATATCTAGAGATCATTGTGATGTTCTTTTCCATCTAGGCTTTCAAAGTAGTTTTAGACTGAACATTACTTACTCAGTTCCAGGTTGGATGATATTTTAGGGTTTCTGTTTTGCTTCTCAGACAGTTTGCTGGATAGTCCTTGGCAGTAAAAATCCTTGGCAGTAAGAATCCTTCCAGCTAATTTTTACCAAAATTTGGAGTGAACGTTATGTTGTGGAGGGTAGTATTCTGTAACAACGTTTATCCAACCCCTAAATCCATCTCTTTTTTTTATGCTGAAAGATACAGGAGCTCATCGCTCATCTTGCTTTCTTTCATCTGTTCATCTCTCTTTCCCTCTCCCTCTATCTCGCTCTCTCCCCTCTATCTCTCTCTCTCAAATTCCCAATGGCTTTATTGGGATGGAAGTTGTTACCACATACAGTGTAGACACATATAAAATCAATGATGACGAAGAAAGATAATAATAGGAACAATAAAAACACTCAATGAGTATTAACAATTAACCAGACACCACAGTAAGAAATGAGTAACAATAATAATACTCAATGAGTAGTAACAATTAACCAGACACCACAGTAAGAAATGAGTAACAATAATAATACTCAATGAGTAGTAACAATTAACCAGACACCACAGTAAGAAATGAGTAACAATAATAATACTCAATGAGTAGTAACAATTAACCAGACACCACAGTAAGAAATGAGTAACAATAATAATACTCAATGAGTAGTAACAATTAACCAGACACCACAGTAAGAAATGAGTAACAATAATAATACTCAATGAGTAGTAACAATTAACCAGACACCACAGTAAGAAATGACTAACAATAATAATACTCAATGAGTAGTAACAATTAACCAGACACCACAGTAAGAAATGAGTAACAATAATAATACTCAATGAGTATTAACAATTAACCAGACACCACAGTAAGAAATGAATGACACAGTAAGAAATGAATGACAATAATGAACTAGTGATAATGACACAGGAAGCCATGTTAATTCTCTGGTTGGTCGTTCCACTGGCTGTCCCTACGGGTGTGGCTGTCCCTACGGGTGTGGCTGTCCCTACGGGTGTGGCTGTCCCTACGGGTGTGGCTGTCCCTACGGTGTGGCTGTCCCTACGGGTGTGGCTGTCCCTACGGGTGTGGCTGTCCCTACGGGTGTGATTGTCCCTACGGGTGTGGCTGTCCCTGCGGGTGTGATTGTCCCTATGGGTGTGACTGTCCCTACGGGTGTGACTGTCCCTACGGGTGTGATTGTCCCTACGGGTGTGATTGTCCCTACGGGTGTGACTGTCCCTACGGGTGTGACTGTCCCTACGGGTGTGGCTGTCCCTACGGGTGTGACTGTCCCTACGGGTGTGGCTGTCCCTACGGGTGTGATTGTCCCTACGGGTGTGACTCTCCCTGCGGGTGTGACTGTCCCTACGGGTGTGACTGTCCCTACGGGTGTGACTGTCCCTACGGGTGTGACTGTCCCTACGGGTGTGGCTGTCCCTACGGGTGTGACTGTCCCTACGGGTGTGGCTGTCCCTACGGGTGTGATTGTCCCTACGGGTGTGACTCTCCCTACGGGTGTGACTGTCCCTACGGGTGTGACTGTCCCTACGGGTGTGACTGTCCCTACGGGTGTGATTGTCCCTACGGGTGTGATTGTCCCTACGGGTGTGACTGTCCCTACGGGTGTGGCTGTCCCTACGGGTGTGACTGTCCCTACGGGTGTGACTGTCCCTACGGGTGTGATTGTCCCTACAGGTGTGATTGTCCCTATGGGTGTGGCTGTCCCTACGGGTGTGATTGTCCCTACGGGTGTGACTGTCCCTACGGGTGTGACTGTCCCTACGGGTGTGACTGTCCCTACGGGTGTGGCTGTCCCTACGGGTGTGATTGTCCCTACGGGTGTGATTGTCCCTACGGGTGTGACTGTCCCTACGGGTGTGACTGTCCCTACGGGTGTGACTGTCCCTACGGGTGTGACTGTCCCTACGGGTGTGATTGTCCCTATGGGTGTGACTGTCCCTACGGGTGTGGCAGGAAGCTACGTATTTTGCAGCTAATATGGCACAAAGGGTTTTTTCTCCCAATAGATATTGGATTTTCTCCTTTTCTGTTTTGGTTTAAAAAAGTGTTGTATTTGTTTTCAATTTTGGGAAAGAAAATTCCCCGTAAGTCTGTATAGTTCTGGCAGTGTATGAGAAAATGCAGCTCTGTCTCGACCTCTCTCTGAGACCAGAGTGAGCATAGACTGTCCTCTCTGGGTAGCCAGATATGTCTGTGATGACCAGTCTCTATAGCCAGGCTGTCCTCTCTGAGTAGTCAGATCTGTCTGTGATGACCGGTTTCTATGGCCAGGCAGTCCTCTCTGGGTAGCCAGATTTGTCTGTGACAGACGGTTTCTATGGCCAAGCTGTCCTCTCTAGGTAGCCAGATTTGTCTGTGACAGACGGTTTCTATGGCCAAGCTGTGCTCTCTAGGTAGCCAGATTTGTCTGTGACAGACGGTTTCTATGGCCAGTCTGTCCTCTCTAGGTAGCCAGATTTGTCTGTGACAGACGGTTTCTATGGCCAAGCTGTGCTCTCTAGGTAGCCAGATTTGTCTGTGATAGACGGTTTCTATGGCCAAGCTGTCCTCTCTAGGTAGCCAGATATGTCTGTGACAGACGGTTTCTATGGCCAAGCTGTCCTCTCTAGGTAGCCAGATTTGTCTGTGACAGACGGTTTCTATAGCCAGTCTGTCCTCTCTAGGTAGCCAGATTTGTCTGTGACAGACGGTTTCTATGGCCAAGCTGTCCTCTCTAGGTAGCTAGATCTGTCTGTGACAGATGGTTTCTATGGCCAAGCTGTGCTCACTGAGTCTGTACATAGACAGTGTTTTTTCTCAGTCACGACAGTCAGGGTGGTTAGTCTGCCAACATGTGTCTTTCCAATAGGAGATATATTTAGATACGTGATGATTTGGTTGGGACAGGTTTTCTGAGTGCTGTCCTAAGGCTTGAACAAATCGGAATGTGATGAACCCATCAGAATGTGATGAACAAGGTCGTCTGCGCCTGATAAACAAGTGGACAGGTGGAGAGAGACAGATGCTAAACAAAGGAATGAAGAGGATCTGTGTGAAACGAATCCAATGATTATTCATCAAAACCGTCTCGATGAAGGTCTGTAAACAAAAACCTTGTGTGTGTTTGTGTGTGTCTGCGAGTGTGTGAGGCAAAGTGGGTTAATGTGTGAGTGACAGCTGTCAAGAGCCAGAGACAGCACCATATTGAGGGAAATCTAATTTGTTACCCTGTATCCAATAACCAACATACACTACTCAGAAAACACACACACATATATACACATCCCCAACACCCCACATCCCCCTCCACACAACCATCTCTACTTGTCCAGCTCTCTGACTGTAAGGTTTATTGCATGACCTCAGTCAGTGGATGGGCACAGATGGCACCGAGTAGGCAGGTACAGCTAAGATGAGGGTGAACATGGACAACATTACGGGAGGAGGGGACAATGTCATATTTGCCTTTAATTCACTATAACACTGCATATGCAGTACTGTCCTTTTCATACTTCCATCTATCCTGCAGCTTAAAATGCATTTATATATCTGTCTATAGAGAAGCATACAACATCTGCTTCTGGTCAAAGTCTCTATTCCAGACTAATGATAAATGTGGCAGGGGAACAGGTTTGTGTGTAGAGTCTAATGTGAGGTATATTACAACCATCAGGGTGTGTGTGTGAGGAAGAGTGTATCAGGTCTAACCCTGTCTAAGCTGGCTGTCCATCTGGCAGGCAGCTCTCTGCTGGCCGACCCTGGTCACCTTGGCCCTCCAGTGCTCAGAGGCCTGGGAGGGACTGGAAGGCTCCAACACACACGTACTGTACACACACACACACACACACACACACACACACACACACACACACACACACACACACACACACACACACACACACACACACACACACACACACACACACACTTTTTCTTCCGACATACCTAACAGACAGGTTAGGCTAATCATTAAAGCGTTGGTCTATCATGGTCAATGGGCTGTAAAACTGAGAGCTAATTTGATGCCAAAGTTGTTTATCCCTGGTCCTCTTCTCACAGTGAGTGTCTTGCAGAGAAAGATTGTCTGTGCATTGGAGGAGGCCTTCACTTAGTCGATTTCACAAATGAATTGGCAATTTACCTGGCTGAGAGCAGCTCTCCCGTGGCTGTTCATGTTTAGCACCTATACACTGTCGAAGTGATGTCAATATGTTTCTTCACATCTGTCACACACACACACACACGTAAGCACACAACACGCGTTAGCACAGGGAGACGCACACACACAAGATTTTGTACACACAGGAATATGTACGTACACACACACACACAAACACGTGGGATCAGTGGTGCAGTGGAAGGTAAACACACTCAAACTTCTCTCTAGCTCTCTCTCTCTCTCTCTCTCTCTCTCTCTCTCTCTCTCTCTCTCTCTCTCTCTCTCTCTCTCTCTCTCAATGCTATGCACTATTCAGTATGAGAAAGAAAAGTACATAGAAACCACATATTTCTTCTACCATTGTTGTATTAGTAACAAAGGACCCAAATCCACCCGGTTCAGTTCACAATATGAATTCAGCGGTTGGCTGCAGGCTCTATGTGCTTTATTGATTGACCTTGAATATCCTCCCACAGGTGTGATCTCAGCCCCCAGCCACGTTGACCCGAGGGAGAGCAGGGCAGGGAGAGGCACCCTGAGGCTAATGTAAGGGTCAGGGATCACAGTGATCACACCTTGGCTTGCACACAAAAAATAGCATCAAGTTCCATCGTCGACTCGTACAATTGGATATGTACAAACTCTAAAGCAGTTCACCATCACTCATCCAAACATATTATCATACCTACAGTACACCACATACTCCGATGTTACACTTGACATATTTAGGACAGCCCTGTTGTTGTCCAGTGGTTAGTGTGGTCAGAGGAGCTGTAGCATGAGCGTGTCCAGAGTTCATTGGGTCTTATCGTGTTTAATAATGCAGTTCCCTGCTTGGCTCTGGCCTCTGAAGCATAACAAACCCTCTAACCTCCCCAAGAGGAGCAGGATCATCGAAGCCTTAAAACCCTTTGCCATTGAAGGGCGACAGGGCCCCCGAAACAACTGTACCCCGCTCTCTGTTCCACTGTGCCTTTATGGATAATATTCCTCCAGAATAACATGAAACATTCCTCTAGTTGTTGGATGACCAGGCGAGAATCTGAGATATTTAGGGGGACTTTTTACCTAGCACCTGGGTCTTGTAGATGACCTGGAGCCAATGGGTTTGGCGTAAAACAAACATACAGTCAATAATACAGTATAAACAGCCAAATGAGGTGAGATAAGGGAGGTAAAGGCAAAAAGGCCATGGTGGGAAGTAAATACAATATAGGGGCTTTGGTGAATGGATGGAGTAAAAATAAGAGGACAAAGGAGCTAAATAAATAAATACTGTTGCTTGCCCTGTTAGAGGGGGCTATTCAGGTGCAGTCACTGCAAGCTGCCCTGTTAAAGCTAGGGGAGTGTTTTCAGTTTCAGCCAGTCACTGCAGCAACTGCCCTGTTTTGGGGGTGACCAGAGGGCTGGAGTGTTCAAGCTCACTGACCAGCTGAGATAAGGGGGACCCTGTTTGTAGATGACCTGGAGTGTTCAAGCCTCACTGCCAGCTGCCCTGTTAGAGGGGCTTTGGTGAGGATGTTCAAGCCTCACTGCCAGCTGCCCTGTTAGAGGGGAGTGTTCAAGCCTCACTGCCAGCTGCCCTGTTAGAGGGGAGTGTTCAAGCCTCACTGCCAGCTGCCCTGTTAGAGGGGAGTGTTCAAGCCTCACTGCCAGCTGCCCTGTTAGAGGGGAGTGTTCTGACCCCAAATTAATAGCTGTTCAGTTGTACTTGGGTGTGTGTGTGTATCTGTTAGCCTGTGTGTGCATGCATGCATCGGTGTGTGTGCCCATGTCTGTCACAGCATCCGCCATTCCAATCCATTCAGGCATTGCCTCATGTGTTAGATTACTTGTTGGTTATCACTGCATTGTCCTGTTAGAACTGAAGCAAAAATAGCTTTCAGTTGTACTTGGGTTAACATCTGTTAGCCTGTGTGTGCATGCATGCAAATAAATTTGATTTGATTTGATTTTCCATTTGGCATTGTATGTGTGTATGTGTGTGTGTGTGTGTGTGTGTGTGTGTGTGTGTGTGTGTGTGTGTGTGTGCGTGCATGCATTCGTGTGTTTATATGCTTAGTGTTGTCCCCTCCCTGTGTGTGTCGAGGCTGGCAAGGTTACCGGCGGGGGGGGGACGTTAATCCGCCCCTGCTCTCCACAGACACCATCGCCACGGTTTCCTGGCTCCATGGGAACCAGAGAGGGCCGGAGGTGTTGGAGAGTTCTCAGTTAAAAGAGTAAACAGTGTTTCCGGCAAGAGCTGCGGTATTCCATTAAAGAGGAGGGAGCAGAACCACTGAGCCACTTAGCAGACTGGGCAGAACCTCAGGAAAACAAACCCTTCCTGGTCCACTGCTGACTCGTCCTATAGGCTAACCGCACATTAAGGTATTGATCCAGTTAGTGAGGACAGGAATCATAATGATTAGTGGATCTGACAGGTCAGATCAACATCAATAAGTGAGATCAAATAACCATTAACAGGGCTATACAGCGAGAATAGCATTTATATTAGAATTGTTCTTACTAGCATTTATTTTAAAGCCTATTGTCGCAAGGCTTAAACATCCTTCTTTAACCTGTCTCCTCCCCTTCATCTACACTGATTGAAGTGGATTTATTTAACAGGTGACATCAATAAGGGATAATAGCTTTCATCTGGATTCACCTGGTCAGTCTATGTCCTGGAAAGAGTTCCTAATGTTTTGTACACAGTGTAATTGGTCTTATTAACATTTCTATTCAAGACTTTGGTCTTGGATCCATTACGGCCCACACCATAAGGTTTGGCAACTTCATAATCAGGTATTCTTCTCTCCTCTTCTCCTCCTCCTTCTCCTCCGTCTGTCTGACAGAATGGAATGGCAGCCATTAACAAGGCTGGCCTTGTCTCTGATAGATGCTTCCTGCCACTAGCTGTTTTCTTTTGTTCTCTTTTTGTTGTTGTTGTTTTGAAGAAATGATTAAATAAATGGGTGCTTGAACTGTTCCCCACAGGAAATGTCTGACTGTAATTTAAACAATTTGCTTTACTTTGAGCTTCTGATACGCTCATTAAAAAGGTGTTCTCTTCTTCCTTGACCTGGGGGAGGGAGTGAGAGGGGGAGAGCGAGAGAGTGAGAGGGGGAGAGCGAGGGAGTGAGACGGAGGAGTAGAAGCACAAACAAGTTTTTGAAGAGAAAAAAAGGCCCCTCTCTCTCTTTTGGTTAGTAGGATGTCCGCAGGGTGTGATTCTGCTTGGCCTACAGTAGCCCAGGGAGTGAGGGATGGATGAGGATAAAGTGAGGGAGAGAAGAGGATAAATGACAGAGGGATGAAAGACGAGGGAGAGCCTCTGGGGTAGACGAGCGATTTTTAGAATTAACAGGCGAGAAATGAAATATTGAATCTATGGCGGTGTAATATTATTCCTCATGTAATTGAAGAATGGCTGAGATAAACAGAGGGCATTTCAGTCCACATGTTGTAGAGAAAACCACAGTGGCTTATGGGGAAATATGTGTCTGATGCAATGAGGAAGCCTCTAGTTCTAACAGGGAGAGCGAGAGAGAGAGAGCGAGAGTGGGCTTGAGAGAGATAGAGAGAGAGGCCCCAAAGCCCAATTGAAGAGTACTATCACTTTCAAAGCCTGAATATTCATCACTGTCCGACTCTCCTGGAAGCAACATGCACACACACACACACACGCACGAACACACACACACACACAGACACACACAAACACCAACAAATAGAAGCACCCACTCCTCCACAGACACAGTGGATTTGCCAGAATATACCGTTTTTTTCAAGGTTTTGCTCAAAGGAAACCCCTTTAAAAGAACATTTAACGAATGCAAAATAGATTCTTATAATACATGGCCTTCGGGAGGCAGCTTCAAAGCGAAAGCCAAGTTTACACTTTCGAGGGACAGAGGGCACAACTAGTTAATGTAGAGTGATGCTGAACTAGTACGCAACTAGGAACACATCTGCTTACACACACACATGCACACCGATGCTTTGGTCCCTAGGACACATTTACCTCAGGTGAGATATGAGGGCTGACATTAATAACACACCCACACACACACACACACACACGCCTGTTGAGTTGGCTGTAATCGTTTGTCACAGTGGAGTTATTGGCCCACATTTATAACCATCATAATGGGCAGAAGAGAACCACTTACATATTTGAAGAGGGAGAGATGTCGAATCCCCTGGGACGCATGATATTGCAGTACGATGAACGGCCTAATACACACACACACACACACACACACACACACACACACACACACACACACACACACACACACACATACATGCACCCTTACACATACACACAAATGTAGACACACAAGTGCACAAACACACACGGATACACACACACACACACACACACACTCTCTGAGAGCAGCTTATTGGCTCTGTTAGAATAACAGGCCATTTCATTAAATCAAACGTCTCCACTACCGTTGGGTGGTATACCTTATATACCGTGTACCGTTGAAACTATTTCAATAAATCTGAATATGTGTAGCTAATTTTTAAGTAAATACCTGCATTCAACTTGTGCAATACATTAGGAGTTAACGCAGATCACGTTCATCATTTCCCCCATCACATTATTTTTACATCATGAAGCTCACCATAGATCCCCAGAACATTTGAGCCGGTCACGTGTTTGTTTGTAAATAGCAAAACGTGAGAAAGCGGGAGCTGTGTATTTGGTTTAACTGGCTAGTTAGCCATGGCTGGTTACAGGCATAGACCACATTGGGCCCCCAGTCAAAAAACACTCAGTCAGGGTCTCAACTTACTATTGAGAGTAAGAACAGTATTATACACCAGGTGCATGAGCAGTTTTTCTCTTGTCATGTCAGTCACTGAAAGTCACTCAATTAGCCATGTCAGATAACAATTTTTCAATTGGTAGTTAGTCTAGACAGCTATCTAAACTTGTAGTAACCATGGCCAAATCCTGACTGGGCACGCAGGGCATTTGCCCAGGGGCCCTGACTTCAAGGGGCCCCCCATTGATTTTGTTATTTATTGTCACTCAGATATCATAGTAACATGGCATACCATTGCAAAATGTGTAGAATTGCAGAAAATGAACTTTTAAACCTAAAAATGTTCTCTCCAACACCTAGAGGGGGCCACTTAAACGTTTTGCCGCAAGGTGGGCCAAAAAGGTTTAAGCCAGGCCCTCTATTTAGCTAAGTAAGTGGCTGAATTATAATGGAGATGGGGCATCATATTGTGTTATCTTTCTGCCGTGTTTGAGAAGTCAAAGCTCTTTGGATGACTTATCTGTACAGATGCCACTGCTATCTTGATTTCCTTGTGTTTTTTCTCCTCTGTTCTCAGGCCTGCCTTTTCTGCTTGGAGGAGCTCGTCAGTCTGGAGGAGCAGACTGACGGGCTCGTCCAAGCAGAGCAGGCAGGCACGTTGCCCTAGCGGCTCCAGACTCCACACAGACACAGCGTGTACACATGCTGACTCCAGAGCCAGTACTGTTCAAAACTTTTACATTTGCATAATGTCTCTTGTTCACATTTGCTTGTAAATGTCCAACCTCAACAAAAATGACATCTGGACATGAGGTGACACACACGTCCGGCGAGTTGCAGGCACCGAGCTCCAGCGGGATGACTCGACCACAATTTAGGACATTGTCCGGATGGCTGACCATATGTGGGCTATCACAAGAGTCAAACACACCTTATCTGTGGCTTTCTCCGGGGTGTGACGTTCCGACAGACTCCTGGGAGTACAGACACCGTTGGGGGAGTGAATGAACTGATCTTGTTTGGTTTGTTTCAAGAGGTTTGTAAAAGAGCTTCAAACATTGATGTGTTCTATTGTGCCGTAAGTGCTATGGGTATCTTTACTGTGTTTATCCCGTAAGCCTCTGTGTGTATTAGACACAGTATTGTCTCTTGGAGGTTATTCTGAAGAGCCATGTAACCACATTAGTGTTAGCCTATCAGTGATAGTCATTTACTCTGTTGTATTGTATATTCTATTCCATGTACACTGGAATTGTTTGAGTGTCAATTATTTTGTGACTAATAAATCTCATAAGTTTATTTGAGTAGATGCACTAATCGTTTTAAAGAGTAATTCTTTGATTTGACTTTGCGTTTATAAATTTGTAGGTCTATTAGTATACGTTATCTACCCTCTACACATAGCATTCCATTATGCATAGATTCTAACTACATCTATGGCTAAGATAGACTTGATAAATTAAAGCTTAGAGTATGATTGCAATAGACAGCTATAAGCCTCTTAATAATCACATAAAGCTATCTTTGAACAAATGTAATTATAGTATCCGAGTGTTGATGTGTAGACTTGCAAGCTGGCTCGATTCACCGGTATACGTTTATGCTCTATACCCATATAATCAGATTGATGAATGTAGTTTAATAGTATTCAACATCATTTTAACCTCCTACACCTATATATGTATTAAAGGGGGAGACATCCTGGACCCAAACTGTTACAGACCTATATCCATCCTGCCCTGCCTATCTAAGGTCTTCGAAAGCCAAGTCAACAAACAGGTCACTGACCATCTCGAATCCCACCGTACCTTCTCCGCTGTGCAATCTGGTTTCCGAGCCGGTCACGGGTGCACCTCAGCCACGCTCAAGGTACTAAACGATATCATAACCGCCATCGATAAAAGACAGTACTGTGCAGCCGACTTCATCGACCTTGCCAAGGCTTTCGACTCTGTCAATCACCATGTTCTTATCGGCAGACTCAGTAGCCTCGGTTTTTCTGATGACTGCCTTGCCTGGTTCAGCAACTACTTTGCCGACAGAGTTCAGTGTGTCAAATTGGAGGGCATGCTGTCCGGTCCTCTGGCAGTCTCTATGGGGGTGCCACAGGGTTCAATTCTCGGGCCGACTCTTTTCTCTGTATATATCAATGATGTTGCTCTTGCTGCGGGCGATTCCCTGATCCACCTCTACGCAGACGACAACATTCTGTATACTTCCGGCCCGTCCTTGGACACTGTGCTATCTAACCTCCACTGTGCTATCTAACGAGCTTCAATGCCATACAACACTCCTTGCGTGGCCTCCAACTGCTCTTAAACGCTAGTAAAACCAAATGCATGCTTTTCAACCGTTCGCTGCCTGCACCCGCACGCCCGACTAGCATCACCACCCTGGATGGTTCCGACCTAGAATATGTGGACATCTATAAGTACCTAGGTGTCTGGCTAGACTGTAAACTCTCCTTCCAGACTCATATCAAACATCTCCAATCTAAATCAAAATCTAGAGTCGGCTTTCTATTCCGCAACAAAGCCTCCTTCACTCACGCCGCCAAACTTACCCTAGTAAAACTGACTATCCTACCGATCCTCGACTTCGGCGATGTCATCTACAAAATAGCTTCCAATACTCTACTCAGCAAACTGGATGCAGTTTATCACAGTGCCATCCGTTTTGTCACTAAAGCACCTTATACCACCCACCACTGCGACCTGTATGCTCTAGTCGGCTGGCCCTCGCTACATATTCGTCGCCAGACCCACTGGCTCCAGGTCATCTACAAGTCCATGCTAGGTAAAGCTCCGCCTTATCTCAGTTCACTGGTCACGATGGCAACACCCACCCGTAGCACGCGCTCCAGCAGGTGTATCTCACTGATCATCCCTAAAGCCAACACCTCATTTGGCCGCCTTTCGTTCCAGTTCTCTGCTGCCTGTGACTGGAACGAATTGCAAAAATCGCTGAAGTTGGAGACTTCAGATCTCCCTCACCAACTTCAAACATCTGCTATCTGAGCAGCTAACCGATCGCTGCAGCTGTACATAGTCTATCCGTAAATAGCCCACCCAATTTTACCTACCGCATCCCCATACTGTTTATATTTATTTACTTTGCTGCTTTTTCCACACCAATATCTCTACCTGTACATGACCATCTGATCATTTATCACTCCAGTGTTAATCTGGAAAATTGTAATTATTCGCCTATGTAATGGTTTTCTTCTATCTCCTCCTCGGAAGAGGAGGTGTAGCAAGGATCGGACCAAAATGCAGCGTGGCTATTGCAATCCATGTTTATTAAATAATAAAGAAACACGAACTTTACAAACTCAACAAAACAATAAACGTAATGAAAACCGAAACAGCCTAAACTGGTGCAAACTAACAACAAGGACACTAAGGACAATCACCCACAATACAACCAAAGAATATGGCTGCCTAAATATGGTTCCCAATCAGAGACAACGATAACCACCTGCCTCTGATTGAGAACCACTCCAGACAGCCATAGACTTTCCTAGAACACCCTACTAAGCTACAATCCCACTAACATACACACCAAAACCCCCAGACAAAACACACCACAATACAAAAACTCCATGCCACACCCTGGCCTGACCCAATACATAAAGATAAACACAAAATACTTAGACCAGGGCGTGACAGAACCCCCCCCCCTAAGGTGCGGACTCCCGAACGCACCTCAACACAATAGGGAGGGTCCGGGTGGGCGTCTGTCCATGGTGGCGGTTCCGGCGCGGGACGTGGACCCCACTCAGTTAATGTCTTAGTCCCTCTTCCTCGCGTCCCTGGATAGTCCACCCTCGCCGCCGACCATGGCCTAGTAGTCCTCACCCAGAACCCCACTGGACTGAGGAGCAGATCGGGACTGAAGGACAGCTCGGGACTGAGACAGCTTGGGACTGAGGGGAAGCTCGGGACTGAGAGAAAGCTCGGGAGTGAGAGAAAGCTCGGGAGTGAGAGAAAGCTCGGGAGTGAGAGAAAGCTCAGGAGTGAGAGGAAGCTCAGGAGTGAGAGGAAGCTCAGGCAGGTAGATAGATCTACCAGATCCTGGCTGGCTGGTGGTCTCAGCAGATCCTGGCTGACTGGCAGATCCTGGCTGACTGGTGCTACTGGCAGATCCTGGCCGACTGGCACTTCTGGCAGATCCTGGCTGACTGGCAGATCCTGGCTGACTGGCAGATCCTGGCTGACTGGCAGATCTGGAAGAGTCTGGCTGACTGGCAGATCTGGAAGAGTCTGGCTGACTGGCAGATCTGGAAGAGTCTGGCTGACTGGCAGATCTGGAAGAGTCTGGTTGACTGGCAGATCCGGAAGAGTCTGGTTGACTGGCAGATCCGGAAGAGTCTGGCTGACTGGCAGATCCGGAAGAGTCTGGCTGACTGGCAGATCCGGAAGAGTCTGGCTGACTGGCAGATCCGGAAGAGTCTGGCTGACTGGCAGATCTGGAAGAGTCTGGCTGACTGGCAGATCTGGAAGAGTCTGGCTGACTGGCAGATCTGGAAGAGTCTGGTTGACTGGCAGATCTGGAAGAGTCTGGCTGACTGGCGGTGCTGGGCAGACTGGCGACGCTGGGCAGACTGGCGGCGCTGGGCAGACTGGCGGCGCTGGGCAGACTGGGCAGACTGGCGGCGCTGGGCAGACTGGCGGCGCTGGGCAGACTGGCGGCGCTGGGCAGACTGGCGGCGCTGGGCAGACTGGGAGCACTGGCGACGCTGGGCAGACTGGTGGCGCTGACCAGACTGGCGGCGCTGGGCAGACTGGCGGCGCTGGGCAGACTGGAGACTCCGGCAGCGCAGGAGAGGAGACAGGCTCTGGCTGCGCTAAACAGGCGGGAGACTCCGGCAGCGCAGGAGAGGAGACAGGCTCTGGCCGCGCTAAACAGGCGGGAGGCTCCGGCAGCGCAGGAGAGGAGAAAGGCACCGACAGCGCTGGAGAGGCGAGGTGCACTGTAGGACACTTGGCTGCGCTAAACAGGCGGGAGGCTCCGACAGAGCAGGAGAGGAGACAGGCTCTGGCCGCGCTAAACAGGCGGGAGACTCCGGCAGCGCAGGAGAGGAGAAAGGCACCGACAGCGCTGGAGAGGCGAGGCGCACTGTAGGCCTGATGCGTGGTGCTGGAACTGGTGGTACTAGATCGAGGACACGCACAGGAAGCCTGGTGTGGGGAGCTGCTACCGGAGGACTGGAGTGTGGAGGTGGCACAGGATGGGCTAGACCGTGAAGGCGTACTGGAGATCTTGAGAGCAGTGTTGGCACAGGACGTGTAAGGCTAGGGATGTGCACAGGAGGCCTGGTGCGTGAGGCTGGCACCAACTTCACCAGCCGACTAACACGCACCTCAGGACGAGTATGGAGCGCTAACCCAGGTGCCATCAAATCCCCGACACGTTCCGTCGGTCGAATTCCATGCAAAAAGCACCAACACAGCAACTCCCTCATTTCTCTCTCCTCCAATTTCCCCATTAACTCCTTCACAGTCTCTGTTTTGCTCACCTCCAACACCGGCTCTGGTTCTGGTCTCCTCCTTGGCTCCTCACGATAAACAGGGAGAGTTGGCTCAGGTCTGACTCCTGACTCTGCCACACTCTCCCTTAGCCCCCCAATACATTTTTGGGGCCGATTCTCAGGCTTACGTCCGCGTCGCCGTGCTGCCTCCTCATATCTGCGCCTCTCAGCTTTCACCGCCTCCAGTTCCTCCTTGGGGCGGCGATATTCTCCAGCCTGAGCCCAGGGTCCTTCTCCGTTTAGGATTTCCTCCCATGTCCAGAAATCCTTATAGCGCTTCTCCTCTTTGGGCTGCTCCTGCCTGTTGACACGCTGCTTGGTCCGTTTGTGGTGGGTGATTCTGTAACGGTTTTCTAATGGTGAAGGAGAGTCGGACCAAACTGCAGCGTGTAGATTTCGATCCATGTTTAATAAAACAACGTAACACGAATCAAAATACAAACTCAACAAAACAATAAACGTAATGAAAACCGAAACAGCCTAAACTGGTGCAAACTAACACATAATCTGCTAAATGACTTAAATGTAAATGTAAGACACTAAGGACAATCACCCACAATACACCCAAAGAATATGGCTGCCTAAATATGGTTCCCAATCAGAGACAACGATAACCACCTGCCTCTGATTGAGAACCACTCCAGACAGCCATAGACTTTCCTAGAACACCCTACTAAGCTACAATCCCACTAACATACACACCAAAACCCCCAGACAAAACACACCACAATACAAAAACTCCATGCCACACCCTGGCCTGACCCAATACATAAAGATAAACACAAAATACTTAGACCAGGGCGTGACAGCCTACCTCCTCATGCCTTTTCCACACAATGTATATAGACTCTCTTTTTTTCTACTGTGTTATTGACTTGTTAATTGTTTACTCCATGTTTACTCCAACAGTTGAGTTGAGGTATTTTACTGTCTTAACGAGAAGACAAGGTGTAGACCCCTGGGTCTGACTAGCTCTGTAGTCTGGGCTCCAGTGCTGGGTGAAGGCTAAGTGAAGACTGGGTGAAGGTTCAGTGAAGGCTGGGTGAAGGCTGGGTGAAGGCTCAGTGAAGGCTGGGTGAAGGCTGTTTGACTGTAAGTGTTGCAGTGAAAGGGAAGGTTAGCTGTGTTCTTATTACACACTGAGCTTGGATCTACGATCCTTCAGCTCCATACAACTACCTTAGAGAAATAACGTGACCCCAGAACACACACCAATTACCTCTTGTGTGTGTGTGTGTTTATGTGTGCGTGCATTTGTGTGTGTGTGTGTGTGTTTATGTGTGCGTGCATTTGTGTGTGTGTGTGTGTGTGTGTGTGTGTGTGTGTGTGTGTGTGTGTGTGTGTGTGTGTGTGTGTGTGTGTGTGTGTGTGTGTGTGTGTGTGTGTGTGCGTGTGTGAGTGTTGGTGACAGCTTAACACCTGACTCCTGACTCTTCTAGTCATCCTTTAATATTAAAATTCTCCAGGAACACACACACTGATACAAGATGAGGACCTGTCTGCGTAGGCTGTGTTCAGACCATAGCCTTTTCCTCAGTGTCAGATATAATTGCCCAGCGAGGTTGTGTTTTCTGTATGGCTGCCAACATCTGATGTTCTCTCTCTAGAGTGCCATTTATCTGATCCATGGTGTGTGTGTGTGTGTGTATGTGTGCGTGTGTAGTGCACTTGCAGTTGCAGTTTTGTACACTGCAATCTAGAATCTAAAATAGTTATTTTCAACTTTTAAGAACCCTTTTGGTTCCAGGTAGAACCTTTTCTACAGAGGGTTCTACATGGAACCCAAAAGGGTTCTACCTGGAACTCAAAAGGGTTTTACCTTGAACCAAAAAGGGTTATTTTATGGGGACAGCCAAAGCACCCATTTGGAACCCTTTTTTCTAAGAGTGTATGTGCCTGCATGTGTGTCGGTACATAAACTATAAATCCATGTCCCCCTGAATATGTCTGTGTGTGCGTGACACACACCTCTTCATGTCTGCTTCTGGAATATATTTTCCTTATTCCTCTTTGTCTGTCTCTATGTCTGAACGTGCCAAATAATGCTGTTTGTCCTGTCTGTTTATCTGTCTGTCTGCACTTTGTCCTCCCTCCTGGTGTTAAGTGGCCCTGACTCCTCGCATGCCCGTCTAGTTCCAGTCACAACACAGCAGTGCACCCTGGGAGAGCTTCTGTCTGGGATGCAACATACAGAAGTAGGAGTCAACAGGGGTCGCACACAAAGCGTTGTGGCAGGCAACGTCTGGAATCACTGCCTGTGTCCCACTGAGCCCTCCTGTTTCCATTTGCCATGTGTTAAACAGGACCAGAGCGGCTGAGCTATGGCAGAGCTGTGAGCCATTCTGACTCGGGCTGTATGTTTTTCCTCCAGAGACAGTGCTGGGGTTTCCGCCACTGCCATTCTGGCTCCCACATCACTCTAGTTGCAGAGCACTGGTCAGCAGCCATTATGAATTCTGGCCGGAATGATTGTTTACTTTTTTTGGGGGGGGGGAGGGGGGTCTTTCTCTCTCTATCTCTCACAGGGTCTATTTCTCTTTGACTTTTTACACATTTTGTTGTGTTACAGCCTGAATTTAAAATGTATTAAATTGAGATTTTGTGTCACTGTCCTACACACAATACCCCATCATTTCAAAGTAGAATTATGTTTTTAGATGTTTGGTTTTTACAAAATATTTAAAAATGAAAAACTGAACTGTCTTGAGTCAATAAGTATTCAACCTCTTCGTTATGACAAGCCTAAATAAGTTCAGGAGTAACAAGTCACATAATAAGTTGCATGGACACACACTGTTTCAATAATAGTGTTTAACATGATTTTTGAATGACTACCTCATCTCTGAACCTCACACATACAATTATCTGTAAGGTCCCTCAGTCGAGCAGTGAATTTCAAACACAGTTTCAACCACAAAGACCAGAGAGGTTTTCCAATGCCTCACCAGAGAGGTTTTCCAATGCATTGCAAAGAAGGGCACCTATTGGTAGTTTGGGTAAAAATAAAAGCAGACCTTGAATATCCCTTTGAACATGGTGAAGTTATTAATTACACTTTGGATAGTGTATCAATACACCAGTCACTACGAATATACAGGAGTCCTTCCTAACTCAGTTGCCAGAAAGGAAGGAAACCACTCAATTTCACCATGAGGACAATGGTGACATTAAAACAGTTACAGAGTTTAATGGCTGTGATAAGAGAAAACTGAGGATGGATCAACAACATTGTAGTTACTTCACAATACTAACCTAAATGACAGAGTGAAAAGAAGGAAGCCTGTACAGAATAAAAATGTTCCAAAACATGCATCCTGTTTGCAACAAGGCAATAAAGTAAAACTGAAAAAAATGTGGCAAAGCAATTCACTTTTTGTCCTGAATACAAAGCATTGGGGCAAATCCAACACAACACATCACTGAGTACCACTCTTCATATTGTCAAGCATTATGGTGGCTGCATCATGTTATGGGTATGCTTGTCATCGGCAAGGACTAGGGAGTTTTTTTAGGATACAAATAAATGGAATAGCGCTAAGCACAGACAAAATACAAGATGAAATCCTGGTTCAGTCTGCTTTCCAACAGACACTGGGAGACCAATTCACCTATCAGCAGGACAATAACTTACCACAAGGCCCAAAATGCCAAGATGACATTGAATGTTCCTGAGTGGACTAGTTACAGTTTTGACTTAAATTGGCTTGAAAATGGCTGTTTAGCAATGATCAACAACCAACTTGACAGAGCTTGAAGAATTTTTAAATGCATAATGTGCAAATATTGCAAAATCCTGGTGTGCAAAGCTCTTAGAGTCTTACCCAGAAAGACTCACAGCTGTAATCACTCTTAGAGACTTACCCAGAAAGACTCACAGCTGTAATCACTCTTAGAGACTTACCCAGAAAGACTTACAGCTGTAATCACTCTTAGAGACTTACCCAGAAAGACTCACAGCTGTAATCACTCTTAGAGACTTATCCAGAAAGACTCACAGCTGTAATCACTCTTAGAGACTTACCCAGAAAGACTCACAGCTGTAATCACTCTTAGAGACTTACCCAGAAAGACTCACAGCTGTAATCACTCTTAGAGACTTACCCAGAAAGACTCACAGCTGTAATCACTCTTAGAGACTTACCCAGAAAGACTCACAGCTGTAATCACTCTTAGAGACTTACCCAGAAAGACTCACAGCTGTAATCACTCTTAGAGACTTACCCAGAAAGACTCACAGCTGTAATCGCGGCCAAATGTGGTTCTAACACGTATTGACTCAAGGGTGTGAATGCTTGTGTAAATTAGATATTTCTGTATTTCATTCTCAATAAAATTGCAAAAAAATCTTAAAACATGTTTTCACTTCGTCATTATGGGGTATTATGTGTACATGGGTGAGAGAAAAAATGTATTTAATCCATTTTGAATTTCAGGCTGTAACACAACCAAACGTGGAATAAGTGGAATAAGTAATACTTTCTGAAGGGGCTGGTTAACCATCAGATCCTTTTGTAGGGGTGTGGGGCATCGGTGTTCTATGTTCAGTACAGTGGACAGGGAGAGGAGCTTGGTTCTAACTTTGCTGGTCCATTAAAATGAAATAATGTTTGTATTTTAATTATGTAGCTATTGGGCCAATAAAGGTATGTTTTAAACAAACAAATCGTTCTCTCTGGAAGAAGTGGAGTCTCTGACCTATGGGGTGAAAGGTCATCCATATTAAAAGCCCAATTATTGTCAGTGAGGCGTCTCTGCATTGGCCTAAATAAACCAGGAAGTTCCATCAAATATTCAACAAGGTCTTGGATTTGCTCCTCTGTTCTGTCTCTGTCTGTCTGTTCTGTCTGTTCTGCCGGTCTGTCTGTTCTGTCTATTCTATTTGTTCGTCTGTCTGCCTGTCTGCCTGTTCTGTTTATATCCTTCCTTATTTTTCTCTCTGTCATGCCTCACTTTACTGCAGTCTCACTGTCTGTCCATGTGTCTGTGTGTGTGAATAACTGAATAACTGACCCATTTGTTTGAGTTATACCACATGCAGCAGTCTGTTCCAACCCATTAGGGACTTTCTCTCTCCTGTCTTTGAAGCCTTTGAGTGATATCGGTTGAATGTCAATCCACAAGACAAAGGTAACCCAGGAAAAAGACAGGAGCGAAGACAACACAACCACACACACACACACACACACACACACACACACACACACACACACACACACACACACACACACACACACACACACACACACACACACACACACACACCCCCATATCCCCCTCCACACACACACACACAACCAAACACACACACACAACCACACACACACACACACACACACACACAACCACACACACAACCACAACCACACACACACACACACCCAAACACACACACACACAGAGTCTGAATAAATGGTCATGACCGGGATGTTCTAGTCATTAGTGTCTAGCCCGCCCCCCCGTAGTGAAACAAGCAGGGTAGAGGAAAGCCATGTAAAGGCCTGACATTCAAAGAACCCTGCAAAAATAAATGAGCCTGATAAGTATTCTCCGTCATGTTCTGTGTAATGCATCTGACAGATAGGCTTCTGAAGAACCACGAGAGCCGGGAGCTAAAAGGCATCTCTTTCATGTTAGCATACACATACATGCAGATATTACTGGTGAGATACACTACCGTTCAAAAGTTTGGGGTCACTTCGAAATGTCCTTGTTTTGAAAGAAAAGCACATTTTTTTGTCCATTAAAATTATATCAAATTGATCAGAAATACAGTGTAGACATTGTTAATGTTGTAAATGACTATTGTAGCTGGAAACTGCTGATTTTTAATGGAATATCTACATAGGCGTATAGAGGCCCATTATCAGCAACCATCACTCCTGTGTTCCAATGGTACGTTGTGTTAGCTTATCCAAGTTTATCATTTTACAGTTTTTTCCAACTGCTTACACACAAAATCTTTTCATGTCACACAATTTTTGAAACCTCTCACTCAAAGTGCAAAACTACACACCAAATATCCAAAACCATAAGCTGTTTCTCAGCCTTTGACTCAGTTATCAATTGCATAAAACACTTTTTTCAAAACACTACACACAATTCTCTACCTAAAACACAAAAATCTAACAGGAAGTGACTTGCTTTCCTTTTCCAAACACAACCAATCAAAATGCTACAATTATTCAGCAGGTCACACACACACTCCTCACATGTGCAAACACTAATAGCTTAACTGATCACTTACCAATCACTGCTTTACTGTAGTATAGGCCTATAAATAGGTCAAAGGTCAGATTACCTGTTTTGAACAATGGATACCAACAATGGACAGAGAGCAAGAGGAGTAGGAGGGAGAGAAAGAGGAAGACGGGGACAAAGAAGAGAAGGAAGGAGAGCCATCTATGATGAGATTAGGGCAACACTTGTTGATCATGTGATCAACCACGGTTTGACCATGAGAGAGGCTGGACTGAGAGTCCAGCCCAACTTGAGTCGATTTACAGTGGCGTCCATAATTCGAACCTTCAGAAATGAGAACAGGTATTCAACTATCTAATGACTATTTTAGCATTACAGTAATGTACTGTAAAATACGTATGACTGCATAGTATTGCATAAACATTTGTAACTCTAAGCCATCCATTTACTGCACTGCATTGAATGAATAAGGTTGGTTATCATGCTGTACTACATTTTTTTGTACATTGTTTACAGTTCCTATGCTGAACACATACTGTGTTTGAATTCTGTACAGAGTGGAAAGGCAAAGACATCATGGAGGACGAGGACGCTTGTTTACAGATGTACAAGAGACTGCAATTATAAATATGGTCTATGTGGGGACATAGAGGTTGCCTCTGTCCAAGGTTGGATACGCCATGCTAGGAGATTCTTCCCTCGATGTTTGGCAAGAGAAAACCTATCTTGTGATGTGGACGAAGTATCGTGGCCAGACTCAGGCCAGAGAAGAGATGAAACGTAGTTTAGCACTGGTGACTGCCCCCCCCCCCCTGCCAATTCCTGTACTGCCCCCTTGGGACGCCACACACACAATTGTGTTCTTTACTGTATTCTAAAGAATATACTTTTGGTTTACATATGTTTATGGTTTTGTTGTATGCTACTGTATACAACAGTAATGTTTGGCCTAATAAATATTTTCTGTTTCTACATTGCATTGGTGTTTACAGTGTACTTGTTACCCCTCTCAGCAGATTACTTTCACTGTAGAACATTGTATTGAAATGTAGATATAAGCCTATGAAAGACCAAAGAGCTTTAGATTTAGAACAACAGTGTTTACATGGTATATCCAAAAATGTATTATTATGAAAGCAGTGTTTGCCATTTGATGCAAATCCTTCATTCCGACATGTGTTTATGGCATTTTGAATGCAGTGTTACATTTTGAAGGAGATGTGAGGCATTTTGCATTTTGTGTGTGCAGTTTTGGGAATTGTGTGTAGAGTTTTGAAGAAAAGGAGACAGTTTTGAAAACGTGTGTAAGCAGTTGGAAAAAACTGTAAAAGGTTAATTGATCATTAGAAAACCCTTTTGCAATTATGCTGGCACAGCTGAAAACGGTTGTCCTGATTAAAGAAGCAATAAAACTGGCCTTTAGACTAGTTGAGTATCTGGAGCATCAGCATTTGTGGGTACGATTACAGGCTCAAAATGGCCAGAAACAAATAACTTTATTTTGAAACTTGTCAGTCTATTCTTGTTCTGAGAAATGAAGGCTATTCCATGCGAGAAATTTACAAGAAACTGACAATCTCGTACAACGCTGTGTTATACTCCCTTCACAGAACAGCGCAAACTGTCTCTAACCAGAATAGAAAGAGGAGTGGGAGGCCCCAGTGCATGACTGAGTAAGAGGAAAAGTACATTAGAGTGTCTAGTTTGAGAAACAGACGCCTCAACTGGCAGCTTCATTAAATAGTACTCGCAAAACACCAGTCTCAACGTCAACAGTGAAGAGGTCACTCCGGGATGCTGGCTTTCTAGGCAGAGTTCCTCTGTCCAGTGTCTGTGTTCTTTTGCACATCTTTAATCTTTTCTTTTTATTGGCCAGCCGGAGATCAGCCAGCATCCCACACCCACACACAGTCGCCTCTTCACTGTTGACGTTCAGACTGGTGTTTTGCGGGTACTTTTTAATGAAGCTGCCAGTTGAGGACTTGTGAGGCATCTGTTTCTCAAACTAGACAGTCTAATGTACTTGTCCTCTTGCTCAGTTGTGCACCGGGGCCTCCCTCTTTCAGAAACAAGCACATTTCTATGTGACCCAAACATTTTTAATGGTAGTGTATGTGCAAGGTCCACTAGATTAAAAACGGAATATTTTACACTCCAGATATAAAATCAATGTAATCTAATTAAATGTTTTAAATGAAATTGTCTATGCAAACAACATTACCGAGAGCATGTCAGCCCACTGTACCTACACCAGGTTGCTTAGGGAACCTCAGCCCACGCTAAGCCACCATACGATACAAATGTGACATCTGAAAGATTCTTTCCCTATATTATTACATTCTAAACACTCCACACTGCTAAGAGGATTTTTGCCTGCGCCTGTTCGTGCTACTTTAAAGGTGCAGTGCAGTCATTTTTATCTCAATATCAAATCATTTCTAGGTAAAAAATTAAGTACCTTACTGTGATTATTTTCAAAACAAAATTGTCCAAAATAAGCAAAAATAGTTTCTGAAAAAAAAAGAGAAATGTCTCAAACAAAAATTTGGCTTGGACTGTCTGGAAGTGGTCTGAGTGGGGAGGGGAAAACTGAAAACTAGCTGTTATTTGCAGATAGGTTTGGAACAATTTTACTTATTGGCCTATTAACTAATTTACTGTCTGGTGATGTCACCTGGCAGGCCAGAACTCCATCCCACCAAACAAGTTCTTACACTAAAAGGACATTATCATAATTTTCACAATTTCACAGTATTATTCCAACCTCATAGTGTCACAATATACAGTGAGCTCCAAAAGTATTGGAACAGTGACATTTTTGTTGCTGTTTTGGCTCTGTACTCCAACACTTTGGATTTGAAATGTGTGCTAGGAATATGGGACCAAATACTACAATTTTGACTACTTTAAAACACATATAAGTACATTTGTCCCAATACTTTTGGTCCCCTAAAATCGGGGGACTATGTACAAAAAGTGCTGTAATTTCTAAAAGGTTAGGGTTGGAATGATTATAGCTGACAGTCTGCACTTTAACCTCATAGTCATTTCATCGTTTCAAAAGTGCTGGAGTAAAGAGTCAAAGCAACAACAAAAATGTCACTGTTCCAATACCTTTGGAGCTCACTGTATATAAAAGACAGGCAAATCACGTTTTTGACTGCACTGAGCCTTTAATTCTCCATATTAGCCCCTGCTTTCATGTTAGCCTTGACTAACACGCCACATTGCTACCTTCATGTTAGCTTCCGCTAATGCACCATAATACTGCTTTCATGTTAGCTTTGGCTAACACGTTACTTTACTACCTACATGTTAGCTTCTGCTAATACACCATCCTACTGCTTTCATGTTAGCCTTGGCTAACACGCTACATTTAGCCTACGCTATCACACCACTCCTTTGATCCTCCAGTGAGAATTAGCTACACTGCTAGTTTATCTACCACAGATGACAGCCGTGGGCTGAGGGTATCACACACACACTCACAGAGAGAGACAACACCTGAAGCCTAAACAGCTCTAAACAGCACCTGAAAAGAGAGATTTCAGTTGACAGAATATTGCTGTTTCCTTTTATTTCACCCACATGCCGATTAAAATCACTTCTCAACCGAGGACAGACTGACTGCATCAGTGTGAAAGGCTGATGATGTGAAACTCACCCTCCTCTGTTCTCCTCTTCCCTGGGTTGGAGTGGACTTTGGTTCCAGGTTCCCCATGTCTCCCGGGCCTCGCCTCTGTCTCTGTGAAGCCAACACAACCAGCAGAACCATCAGAACCATCACATCCATCACAACCATCAGAACCATCACAACCATCACAAACAGCCATCAGTCATCAGAACCATAACAACCATCACAAGCATTACAGCCATCAGAACCATTCACAACCATCACAACCATTATAACCATCACAACCATTATAACCATCACAACCATCACAGCCATTAGCAGAGACAGATACAAAATAACTGATAAACTGTTATCACCCAAAATGCAACAAAGGGAAGAAAAGGCATCCAAAACTGCACACCAACCCATAACCAAAGCACACAATACACATCCACACACACACACCAATCCCTCAAACCCAGCAGACACGGCATTACCAAAGCCTTAAGGCGAAATAAGTAGCGAGCGGGACTAGCGTACAAACAGAACGATGTGGTGAGTTTTTCATCTGGCGCTGTGGCACCGGCATTAACGAGTTGTGATGATTTAATCTCCTAATTCATTCCAGACGGTTATTTATTAGGCAGTGGGCTTTTTACGAGGCGCTGACAGATCCACTCTTATTCTTTATCCTTCACTCTCTCCCCTGAGGCCCGAAATAAATGCACAGACGATTTATGAGAAACGGATGGAGAGATGGAAAGGAAGAAGGGGGAGGAGAGGAGTGTGGAAGGGCAGTGCTGGTTAAGGTCTATGGCCAGGGGTTCCAGGAAACAGCTGACTCGTGTAGGCTACACTACACCAATTTTTATATTTCCTCTCTCTCTCTTTCATCCTCCAATTTCCATTTTTTACCCAGCCTCTATTTGTTTCTCCAGTCTTCTATTTATTTTTCTCATTACAGCCAGTCGCTTTGTAGTCCCCAACTTCATCTCCAGAAGTTCTCTATTTTCTCTCCCTCTTCGGCCTGGTCCCTCACTCTCCCTCCTCATCATCTCTCTCTACAGTTATATTAGTCATCCTCTTCTTCCTCTCTCTCTACAGTGATATTACTCTTCCTCTCTCTCTACAGTGATATTACTCTTTCTCCTCCTCCTCTCTACAGTGATATTACTCTCCCTCCTCTTCCTCTCTCTACAGTGATATTACTCTCCCTCCTCTTCCTCTCTCCCTACAGTGATATTACTCTCCCTCCTCTTCCTCTCTCTCTCTACAGTGATATTACTCTCCCTCCTCTTCCTCTCTCTCTCCACAGTGATATTACTCTCCCTCCTCTTCCTCTCTCTCTACAGTGATATTACTCTTCCTCCTCTTCTTCTCTCTCTACAGTGATATTACTCTTCCTCCTCTTCTTCTCTCTCTACAGTGATATTACTCTTCCTCCTCTTCCTCTATCTCTACAGTTATATTACTCTTCCTCCTCTAACTCTCTCTCTACAGTGATATTACTCTTCTCTCTCGCTCGTTGTCTCTATGCCCTTCACTGTCACTCAGACATCCTGGCATTTGGCCCGATGGCGTGATCCTTGCCAAAAAACAACGGGGAAAATACCTCTGGCCATTACTCAGACATTTATTCACCTTGATTCCTCTATCTCCTGTTTTTGCATTGGGTAGGAGAAAAGGGGAGAGAAGGGGAGGAGTGGAGGAGACAAATAAATGAGAGGCAAAGGGGAGAGAAAAAGAGGGTAAGAGTAGGAGACAAAGGAGGAGAGAAGGAGATCTACCTATTCCCTCTCTCAGAGGCCAGTTGTAAACCACTCGGTTATGTATGTTCATCTGACCCTCTCTCTGTCTGTTGTGTTGTTTACACTCTGTGTTAAAACAACCAGTGCAGCAGCACTTCTACACCATCCACCCTGCTGTTCATTTTGGTTTGGGGTTTTGCTTGTTGTTGGTTTTTGTTTTCCCTTTGCAAATTGATAGCGCTGCACTACACTGTAAAAATCTACTTCATCGCTACTGCAGCACTTCTCCACCCCCACCCTCTCTGCTACAGTGCTGTATGTCTCTTCCATCCCTGCCCCCCCCTCCATCTCTCTGTTATGTTCCCCCCACCCTCTCTGCTACAGTACTGTATGTCTCTTCCATCCCTGCCCCCCCCATCTCTCTGTTATGTCCCCCCACCCTCTCTGCTACAGTACTGTATGTCTCTTCCATCCCTGCCCCCCCCATCTCTCTGTTATGTTCCCCCCACCCTCTCTGCTACAGTACTGTATGTCTCTTCCATCCCTGCCCCCCACCCTCTCTGTTATGTCCCCCCACCCTCTCTGCTACAGTACTGTATGTCTCTTCCATCCCTGCCTCCCCCCCCACCCTCTCTGTTATGTTCCCCCCACCCTCTCTGCTACAGTACTGTATGTCTCTTCCATCCCTCCCCCCACCCTCTCCCCCCCACCCTCTCTGCTCTCTGCTCTTCCATCCCTGCCCCCCAGTACAGTACTGTATGTCTCTTTCATCCCTGCCCCCCCACGCTCTCTGCTACAGTACTGTATGTCTCTTCCATCCCTGCCCCCCCCACCCTCTCTGTTATGTTCCCCCCCACCCTCTCTGCTACAGTACTGTATGTCTCTTCCATCCCTGCCCCCCCCCACGCTCTCTGCTACAGTACTGTATGTCTCTTTCATCCCTGCCCCCCCACGCTCTCTGCTACAGTACTGTATGTCTCTTCCATCCCTGCCCCCCCCACACTCTCTGTTATTCCCCCCCACCCTCTCTGCTACAGTACTGTATGTCTCTTCCATCCCTGCCCCCATCTCTCTGTTATGTCCCCCCGACCCTCTCTGCTACAGTACTGTATGTCTCTTCCATCCCTGCCCCCCATCTCTCTGTTATGTTCCCCCCACCCTCTCTGCTACAGTACTGTATGTCTCTTCCATCCCTGCCCCCCCCTCCATCTCTCTGTTATGTCCCCCCACCCCTCTGTTATGTCCCCCCCCACCTTCTCTGCTACAGTACTGTATGTCTCTTCCATCCCTGCCTCCCCCTCCATGTCTCTGTTATGTCCCCCCCCACCCTCTCTGCTACAGTACTGTATGTCTCTTCCATCCCTGCCCCCCATCTCTCTGTTATGTTCCCCCCACCCTCTCTGCTACAGTACTGTATGTCTCTTCCATCCCTGCCCCCAATCTCTCTGTTATGTCCCCCCACCCTCTCTGCTACAGTACTGTATGTCTCTTCCATCCCTGCCCCCCCATCTCTCTGTTATGTTCCCCCCACCCTCTCTGCTACAGTACTGTATGTCTCTTCCATCCCTGCCCCCCCATCTCTCTGTTATGTTCCCCCCACCCTCTCTGCTACAGTACTGTATGTCTCTTCCATCCCTGCCCCCCTCCATCTCTCTGTTATGTCCCCCGCCCCACCCCTCTGTTATGTCCCCCCACCTTCTCTGCTACAGTACTGTATGTCTCTTCCATCCCTGCCTCCCCCTCCATGTCTCTGTTATGTCCCCCCACCCTCTCTGCTACAGTACTGTATGTCTCTTCCATCCCTGTCCCCCATCTCTCTGTTATGTTCCCCCCACCCTCTCTGCTACAGTACTGTATGTGTCTTCCATCCCTGCCCCCCTCCATCTCTCTGTTATGTCCCCCCACCCTCTCTGCTACAGTACTGTATGTCTCTTCCATCCCTGCCCCCCATCTCTCTGTTATGTTCCCCCCACCCTCTCTGCTACAGTACTGTATGTCTCTTCCATCCCTGTCC
Source organism: Oncorhynchus nerka (assembly GCF_034236695.1). Classification (NCBI taxonomy): domain Eukaryota; kingdom Metazoa; phylum Chordata; class Actinopteri; order Salmoniformes; family Salmonidae; genus Oncorhynchus; species Oncorhynchus nerka. The sequence goes on from NC_088400.1 coordinate 34,060,928, forward strand.
CCCATCTCTCTGTTATGTTCCCCCCACCCTCTCTGCTACAGTACTGTATGTCTCTTCCATCCCTGCCCCCCCATCTCTCTGTTATGTTCCCCCCCACCCTCTCTGCTACAGTACTGTATGTCTCTTCCATCCCTGCCCCCCCCCTCTCTCTGTTATGTTCCCCCCCACCCTCTCTGCTACAGTACTGTATGTCTCTTCCATCCCTGCCTCCCCCCACCCTCTCTGCTACAGTACTGTATGTCTCTTCCATCCCTGCCCCCCCCATCTCTCTGTTATGTTCCCCCCACCCTCTCTGCTACAGTACTGTATGTCTCTTCCATCCCTGCCCCCCATCTCCTGTTATCTCTCTCTACAGTACTGTATGTCTCTTCCATCCCTGCCCCCATCTCTCTGTTATGTTCCCCACCCTCTCTCTGCTACAGTACTGTATGTCTGTTATGTCCCCCCCCCACCCTCTCTGCTACAGTACTGTATGTCTCTTCCATCCCTGCCCCCAATCTCTCTGTTATGTCCCCCCACCCTCTCTGCTACAGTACTGTATGTCTCTTCCATCCCTGCCCCCCATCTCTCTGTTATGTTCCCCCCACCCTCTCTGCTACAGTACTGTATGTCTCTTCCATCCCTGCCCACCCCCCACCCTCACTGCTACAGTACTGTATGTCTCTTCCGTCCCTGCCCCCCTCTCTCTGTTATGTCCCCCCACCCTCTCTGCTACAGTACTGTATGTCTCTTCCATCCCTGCCCCCCTCCATCTCTCTGTTATGTCCCCCCACTCTCTCTGCTACAGTACTGTATGTCTCTTCCATCCCTGCCCCCCATCTCTCTGTTATGTTCCCCCCACCCTCTCTGCTACAGTACTGTATGTCTCGTCCATCCCTGCCCCCCCCACCCTCTCTGTTATGTCCCCCCACTCTCTCTGCTACAGTACTGTATGTCTCTTTCATCCCTGCCCCCCCACGCTCTCTGCTACAGTACTGTATGTCTCTTCCATCCCTGCCCCCCACCCTCTCTGTTATGTTCCCCCCACCCTCTCTGCTACAGTACTGTATGTCTCTTCCATCCCTGCCCCCCCCACGCTCTCTGCTACAGTACTGTATGTCTCTTTCATCCCTGCCCCCCACGCTCTCTGATACAGTACTGTATGTCTCTTCCATCCCTGCCTCCCCCCACCCTCTCTGTTATGTCCCCCCACCCTCTCTGCTACAGTACTGTATGTCTCTTCCATCCCTGCCCCCATCTCTCTGTTATGTTCCCCCCACCCTCTCTGCTACAGTACTGTATGTCTCTTCCATCCCTGCCCCCTCCATCTCTCTGTTATGTCCCCCCACCCTCTCTGCTACAGTACTGTATGTCTCTTCCATCCCTGCCCCCCAATCTCTCTGTTATGTCCCCCCCACCCTCTCTGCTACAGTACTGTATGTCTCTTCCATCCCTGCCCCCCCATCTCTCTGTTATGTTCCCCCCACCCTCTCTGCTACAGTACTGTATGTCTCTTCTATCCCTGCCTCCCCCTCCATGTCTCTGTTATGTCCCCCCACCCTCTCTGCTACAGTACTGTATGTCTCTTCCATCCCTGCCCACCCCCCACCCTCACTGCTACAGTACTGTATGTCTCTTCCGTCCCTGCCCCCCTCTCTGTTATGTCCCCCCACCCTCTCTGCTACAGTACTGTATGTCTCTTCCATCCCTGCCCCCCCATCTCTCTGTTATGTTCCCCCCCCCACCCTCTCTGCTACAGTACTGTATGTCTCTTCCATCCCTGCCCCCCCATCTCTCTGTTATGTTCCCCCCACCCTCTCTGCTACAGTACTGTATGTCTCTTCCATCCCTGCCTCCCCCCACCCTCTCTGCTACAGTACTGTATGTCTCTTCCATCCCTGCCCCCCTCCATCTCTCTGTTATGTCCCCCCACCCTCTCTGCTACAGTACTGTATGTCTCTTCCATCCCTGCCTCCCCCTCCATCTCTCTGTTATGTTCCCCCCCACCCTCTCTGCTACAGTACTGTATGTCTCTTCCATCCCTGCCTCCCCCTCCATCTCTCTGTTATGTCCCCCCACCCTCTCTGCTACAGTACTGTATGTCTCTTCCATCCCTGCCTCCCCCCTCCATCTCTCTGTTATGTTCCCTCCCTTCCTCCCTCCACCTCATACTCATCTCTCTCTCTTTAAAAATGAATTAAATTACTTAGCAGACATGATTGGGCAGTTTGGGCTGCGAGAACATAAATTGCTAATACCATTGGTGTGTGTGTGTGTGTGTGTGTGTGTGTGTGTGTGTGTGTGTGTGTGTGTGTGTACGTAGTGGCCTGAATTCAGTGAGTGTGTGTTAGTGATAGATCATGCAGAGTGGGCTAGATAACAGCTCAGGTCACTGCTGTTGATACAGAAACCTATTAAAGTCTGTAATCAATGTGTGGCGAGAGCCTGGAAAGCAACACAACAACCCTCAGCGCATTAAAATGAAATTAGATAGTTGTTCTCCACTCAGCTCCCGCTCTGTTTAATACATCTCAATGCCTCTCATAGACCTGTGGAGCAGGTCTTGTCTGTTGTCCTCCTTCTCTCCCTCTTAAACAGGAAGTACCCATGGTAAAGGACTGTTCAACACTGGTCTGACCAATCAAATCTACGCTTCAAGATTGTTTTGATCACACGGTCTGGGATATGTTCCGGGTTGCCTTTGAGAGTAGCATTGATGTATACACTGACTTGGTGACTGAGTTAATCAGGAAGTGCATAGAGGATGTTGTTCCTTCTGTGACGAATAGAAATGATCCAAACCAAAAACCATCGATAGATGGGAGCATTCGTTCAAAACTGAAAGCGCAAAGCAATGCATTGGTAAGGTGACTGGGAACATGGACGAGTACAAACAGTCCAACTATGCCCTCTGTAAGGCAAAACGTCATTACAGAGACAAAGTGAAGTCGCATTTCAACGGCTCAGACACAAGACGTATGTGGCAGGGACACAAGACAATCCCGGATTATAAAGGGAAACCCAGCCACGTCGCGGATAGCGACATCTTGCTCCTGGACAAGCTACACACCTTCTTCGCCCGCTTCGAGGACAACACAGTGCGGCCACTGCCACTTACGAGGACTGTGAGCTCTTGTTCTCCGTGGCTGACGTGAGTAAGACTGAAACTTAGGCATCTTATGGTAAGCGGGGAAATAAGTATAGCCAGTTACAATTGTGATGGCTTAGCAGATCATACAAAAATAAGATAAACTTTTATCTGGGTAAAATAGAAATAATATAATATTTATTGTTTACAGGAAACTCACTCTACAAATATAAAGGAGGTTGGATGGAAAAAGGATTGGGAGGGTGAAATATATTTTTGTCATGGGCAAAGAAATTCAAAAGGGGTGATTATATTCATTAACAACAAATTTGATCCGATTGTGCAAACTGGGAAACAGATCCTCAAGGAAGATGGATCCTTTAAAAATATGCTAGACCAAAAACAGATCTGGCTAATTCATCTATATGGGCCAAATAATGATGATTCACAATTATTTGAAAATATACTGTATATAATGATCTCACAAGCAACGAATGAATCTATTATTAGGATGGGAGATTATAATACTGTTTTATGTACCTCAATGGACCGTAAAGGAAAATACACTACAAACTATCACCCTCAAGCGCTTAAGGAGATCACGAGTATCATGGATACATTAGAACTAGTGGATATATACTTGACCAGCCTGGCTACCGCAGCATTCTGCAGCGATACGCCATCCATCTGGTTTGCACTTAGAAATAGTACAAATGAAGAAAAACCATTGAATGAGTAGGTGTGTCCAAACTCTTGACTGGTACTGTGACTGGTACTGTAGGTACAGCAGATCCCATTATTGTGCGGGACACTTTTAAATGTACAATACTCATCATTAAAACAAAAGGAGTTTAGGTCAAAAGAGATTAGACTAATGAAGGAAATAGAGGAAAAGATGATCTTTCAGAAGCATTTGATAGTTTTCCGTGTTGGCATTACCAGAGAATTTAAAACCTTTTTTGACATATAATATAGTATATTGGATTGATTTTAAGAAATTTGGCTTCATTTATATTAATATTATGGTGTTTCCATTCATAGAAAAATTGTCCGTTTGTAAATTCAGACCGTTTCGCCCTCAAAGTGCCCACTGGGCTTTCGGGCCGAGGAGTAGGGTTGATTTGAGTGTTCTGCCCTTACAAAGGCAGTCAAGCACCCAAGCTAACGTTGGCTAGCTACTTCCAGACAGAAATGAGACCACTCTGACCATTTTACTCGCCCTAGCAGAGCTGGTAAGGCAGCTTCGAGTTAACCAGAGCATTGGTGACTGTAAATGTGCTGCTGGAAACAATTGAATTAAAGCTTTTTTCCCGATGTTTACTGACACCGGCTATATTCAACGGGTGTTGAGCGCTCGTAAAATAATTTTTCTGCGCTCTTGTACACTGAAGTGCTCTGAAATACGTGTAGATAGTAGGCTGGACACATACAATTTTTAACAACGTTATTTTCTGATAAAAACTAGTTCATTGCATCCGCCGTGGAGCCCAGTTTCATAATATGACCATATTTCCCAGCTGCTTGCCGTTGTTTTGAAGTAATCACGAACAAAACAGGCCTTATTTTAGTGCATTTTTCACCCTGCCAGCTCCTATTAGTTTTATTGAGCACCGTGGCACCAACCCGCCTTCGGAACGTTCTATTCCCAGCTTATTGTTCAACGTCACAATGCCTGCTCCGCTATTGTTGGCAATGAGACCTGCTCACGTTGTTTTATATTTCAAATGTAAACAACAAAATGTGAACAACAAAAATAATATTGGAACTCTGCGGTCTTCCCATTGATTCCTACGGGGGAAATATAGGCAAGTCTGTATATTTCGCCAAATATCTTGCAATGTGTATATTTAGATTTTTGTCAAGCTGGGTGTAACCATTGTGAAATGGCTAGCTAGTTCGCGGGGTGCGCACTAATAGCGTTTCAATCGGTGACGTCACTCGCGCTGAGACCTTGAAGCTTGAAGTAGTTGTTTGCGGCTTTTGTGGCGCGATGGGTAACGATGCTTTGAGGGTGGCTGTTGTCTGTGTGTGCAGAGGGTCCCTGGTTCGAGGCGAGGAGAGGGACGGAAGCAAAACTGTTACACGGGCATCATTTTAATCAGGAGAATCTCCTCTTTGTAATTATGTATATCTGGGCAGCGAGCTCGTTTGTCATTGATCGCTAGACCAGAAATAGAAGTTTAAAAATATTCCCTACTTTTTCATTACGCAGACATAAGCACAGTTGACTCCATCAAGGTGCGGATGTTTACTTTCTACACAAGTATTTTTTTCCCAGTTTCATCTGACGAATAGATTGTAGTTGTAAAATAAAAAGAGATACATTTTTTTTATGGAATTCTAAGCATCACTCCAGTCAAAACAGGCTCTGTGAACGTTCGATTCCATTACCTTGCTATGGGCTCGCACTGGTGTTCCAGTTTAGCCAACGTTCTTAAGCCGTTTTTCAGCCTTGGGTGAATTTTGACTTGTTCTATTGTCCAGCCTATAGATAGCCAGAGCAAATTTACGAAAGCACCCGAATGTCCATTGAGAAAGCACAACGACTATACCATTTAGCTAAGCTAAGAATGACGAGAATAATCATGTCAATAAACATTGGGTAGTTAGATAGCCTATAGTTAATATACTGTCAAGTTTGATCTATAACTAGCTAGCTAACATACCGGTACATACTGCTGTAATGAGATGCTATGTGGTTCGTAAGGACAGCGTAGCTAACATACCGGTACATACTGCTGTAATGAGATGCTATGTGGTTCGTAAGGACAGCGTAGCTAACATACCGGTACATACTGCTGTAATGAGATGCTATGTGGTTCGTAAGGACAGCGTAGCTAACAAATTGTCAGCCAACATAAGGTGTAAGGTAACTTATTTTAAAAGCCATTACTTTATTACATTGAGTAGCAAGCTACCTCTTGGTCGTTAGGGCAAATCTGGTCTGTGATAGGAGGGGGGTTTTCACACCTAGCTCGGCTATTAGACTATTCTTTGGTAAAGATTGAATAGTCTATTGTTCAGCTATTAGCCCTCCTCCTCAACTTTCAACAAATTGCTGTTCCCATCTCATTCCTTTCCCTCTTCCACACATCATCATTCTGCTCCTGAGTGGCTCGCTTGTGGGCGTGCTGGCAGGATATGGCAGCATCTTCAGTTGTGTGTCAAGAATTCTGCATACAGTAGCACGTTTGTATGAAGGCAAATTGCTATATGCTATAGAGGCACATTTGTGTCTTTTTGTCGAGAGCAAAACCTTTTTTATTTTCAATCAAAAATATTTGTTCTGATAGCAACTTTTTTCCGACACAAAGGAAGTGAAAGCCGACACCTACGAAGATGGCATCTCAGGTAAGCAGCACTGGGCTGTATTGAAGATGGCATCTCAGGTAAGCAGCACTGGTCTGTATTGAAGATGGCATCTCAGGTAAGCAGCACTGGGCTGTATTGATGATGTCATCTCAGGTAAGCAGCACTGGGCTGTATTGAAGATGGCCTCTCAGGTAAGCAGCACTGGGCTGTATTGAAGATGGCCTCTCAGGTAAGCAGCACTGGGCTGTATTGAAGATGGCATCTCAGGTAAGCAGCATTGGGCTGTATTGATGATGTCATCTCAGGTAAGCAGCACTGGGCTGTATTGACGATGGCCTCTCAGGTAAGCAGCACTGGGCTGTATTGAAGATGGCATCTCAGGTAAGCAGCACTGGGCTGTATTGAAGATGGCCTCAGGTAAGCAGCACTGGGCTGTATTGATGATGTCATCTCAGGTAAGCAGCACTGGGCTGTATTGAAGATGGCCTCTCAGGTAAGCAGCACTGGGCTGTATTGAAGATGGCCTCTCAGGTAAGCAGCACTGGGCTGTATTGAAGATGGCATCTCAGGTAAGCAGCATTGGGCTGTATTGATGATGTCATCTCAGGTAAGCAGCACTGGGCTGTATTGACGATGGCCTCTCAGGTAAGCAGCACTGGGCTGTATTGAAGATGGCCTCTCAGGTAAGCAGCACTGGGCTGTATTGAAGATGGCATCTCAGGTAAGCAGCACTGGGCTGTATTGAAGATGGCATCTCAGGTAAGCAGCACTGGGCTGTATTGAAGATGGCATCTCAGGTAAGCAGCACTGGGCTGTATTGAAGATGGCATCTCAGGTAAGCAGCACTGGGCTGTATTGATGATGTCATCTCAGGTAAGCAGCACTGGGCTGTATTGATGATGGCATCTCAGGTAAGCAGCACTGGGCTGTATTGAAGATTGCATCTCAGGTAAGCAGCACTGGGCTGTATTGAAGATGGCATCTCAGGTAAGCAGCACTGGGCTGTATTGATGATGTCATCTCAGGTAAGCAGCACTGGGCTGTATTGATGATGTCATCTCAGGTAAGCAGCACTGGGCTGTATTGATGATGTCATCTCAGGTAAGCAGCACTGGGCTGTATTGATGATGTCATCTCAGGTAAGCAGCACTGGGCTGTATTGATGATGTCATCTCAGGTAAGCAGCACTGGGCTGTATTGATGATGTCATCTCAGGTAAGCAGCACTGGGCTGTATTGATGATGTCATCTCAGGTAAGCAGCACTGGGCTGTATTGATGATGTCATCTCAGGTAAGCAGCACTGGGCTGTATAAACGGATCCTAAAAAGCTGCTGCTTTAGACTGAACGGTCAAATCTCAGGTATTGTTTTCATATCTATAAAAATAAGCGGTTTTCTTTACTTTCAGGGAGCGAGCTGACCAAGGAGTCTCAAATGTAGATATTGCCAGATATTCACTGTCTGAGGAACAGGCCGTGGGAAGCGTTATTGCTGGCAAAAGTGTCCATAACCAGAGGTAATTAAACTGTTTCTCCATCTCTGTCTGTCTTGTTGTACATGGAACCTGTCTCACATGCAATCATTTAAAAAAACTTAAGATGTCAGCTGCTAATTGTAAGATTTACACCACATAAACACAGCCATTTTCACTGGACTATCTGTTGCTATCTGTTGCTGCCAAGTCATGATTTCGCTGGGGGTGGGCCTTGCAATAACCAAGTGATGAGAAACATAGCCCTCTATATTTAAATGTTTCAGGTCCACTCCGATAGGTGTCACATACAGTATCTTCTATTGACATTATCTTCTATTGTTTGTCCTCATGTGTCTGTTTTTCCGCATAAAGTACTCTGTAACCACTTAGTGTGGACACCAGGTGAGACCACACACACACAATAAGTCTCTCTTCTTCACTTCATCCCTCTCCCCCTTCTCCCTAAATCCTCTAGGTTATATCAGCTGTTTTGGTGAACCCCTCCCAAATCTGAACCAGCTAACACAGAGGGCACAGTATGATCATAGGTGAGAGGTCACTTGGTCGAGTCAACAGGAAGTATTATTAAAGAGATGCTTTACATTGAAATACAGACGGAGATGTAGTAGTCCCAGAGTTAATGATCCAAGGTCAGTTTTGCATTTCACCTCCTGATTTAAGATGACTGACCGTGTTAGAATAAAAACACAAGGCTTAGTCATGCTCTCTCTCTATCCATCTGTCACTCATCTGCAGGTTTGTTTTGATGTGAGATAGGAAGCCAGTCCCGTCATCGCCACCTCACCCCCTCTTAAGATAACCTTCGGGCCAACTGGGGACCCAAGGCTGGTTAGGAGACACCGCAATTGTGATGAACTGCTGTTCTTACCTCTTTCCCTTTCTGTCTTCTACACCTCTCGCCCCACCTCATCTTTCTTCCTCGTTTTATCAACAACAAAAACATTCATTTAAAAGAGGAATACCTACAGTGTAGGTATTCAGACCCCTTGACTTTTTCCACATTTTGTTATGTTACAGCCTTATTCAAAAATGTATAAATTTACTCAGTACTTTCTTGAAGCACCTTTGGCAGAGATTACAGCCACGAGTCTTCTTGGGTATGACTCAACAAGCTTGGCACACCTGTATTTGGGAAGTTTCGCCCATTTTTCTCTGCAGATCCTCTCAAGCTCTGTCTAGTTGGATGGAGAGTGTCGCTACACAGCTATTTTCAGGTCTGTCCAGATATGTTAGACTGGGTTCAAGTCCGGGCTCTGGCTGAGCCACTCAAGGACATTCAGAGACTTGTCCTGAAGCCACTCCTGCGTTTTCTTGGCTGTGTGTTTTTGGTTGTTGTCCTGTTGGAAGGTGAACCTTCAACCCAGTCTGAGGTCGTAAGAGCAGATTTTCATCAAGGATATTTTTTCATCAACAATTGAGTCCATTGAAGAATAAGGCTGTAACATCACAAAATGTTAGTTTTTTTAAGTCAAGGGGGTCTGAATACTTTCCGAATGCACTGTATGTAAGAACGCTGTTCCTCGACTACAGCTCAGCCTTTAACACCGTCCAAGCTCATCACTAAGCTCGTGGCCACGCACGTCTATGACTCAATCATCAAGTTTGCAGATGACACAACAATGACAGGCCTAATTATCAACAACTTTGAGACGGCCTACAGGAAGGAGGTGAGGGCCCTTGTGGACTGGTATCATAGTACATATGTATTTATATTCCAGACTCTGACATTTCTCTTTCTAATATGTTCTATATTTCTTCATTCTTTTCTTACTTTGTTGGGGGGATTTGAGTGTATTGTTTTATATTGCTAGATACTACTGCACTGTTGGAGCTAGAACCACAAGCATTTCACTACACCCGCGATAATATGAGTACGCAACAAATCAAATGTGATCTGATTGTTTGCTGTTGTTTGTGTGTATCTATTGTGCCTGCCTATATGTACAGTACTGTGTGAAATCACTACAGTATGTACAGCTTGTTGGAAGAGGACAGCGTGTACATTATTTATTCTGTGTGTGTGTGTGTGTGTGTGTGTGTGTGTGTGTGTGGGACACTGCACTGGCAGAGATAAGGGGGACTGCTGTTTGTAAACCTCCCTTTGTATTCATTCACCAGATAATTCATTACAAATCACAAGTCCACAAATCTGCAGGACATGCTCATATACAAGAGCCTGGGCCGGCATTACAGCCCCATACATCTTCTGAATACTGATTCTGCTGCCGGGGCTTTTGGAAGGGATGTTTTTGATTTGTCGCCAAGGACTCTTCTCTCTCTTCTCCATGCTTAAGATTGTCTGGCGTTTCCGAGCTCCATTAGAAACGGAACAGAGGAGAAAATAAAGAGGGAAAAAGACTCAGGGACGAATAAATCGATGAGTGACTGAGAGACAAGGATGCAGACCTGGAGGAAACGGAGCATTTTATCATTCTGATCCAATCTGGACCTGGTGGGAACGACCCAACAAGGCAGGGCGGGGCTGGCTGGGGGATGCAGAGAGGGGTGTGTGAAGGCTGTGAAACATGTAGCTATGTGAATGTGTGTGCGCGCACGTGCCTGTGTGTGTGATGCATTTAAATGCACCTATGTGAGTGTGTGTGCATTTGGCTGTGTGTGTGTGTGTGTGTGTGTGTGGCTCTATGTTTTCCCTCCTTCCTGTAAATGGGAAACATTAAAGTAAATGTCAGGACATGGCAGGCATTTTAATGGCTACAAGGCAGACTCTGAAATTGCATATTGCTGCAGTCAGTCAGATCTGAGGGGAGAGCGTGCCCTGGCTTACCCATGCTGTATACCATATGTGTGTGTGTGTGTGTGTCCAGTCAGGTTGATAAGATAAGGATATGACCTCTGCATGCCATTAAGACAGATAGCTATACACACACATAAACACACACACACACATAAACACGCAGCCAGTAACACACACATAAGCACACCACACACCCAGTAACAAACACACATAAACACACCCAGGAACACACACACATAAACACACCTCACACCCATTAACACACACCCAGTAACACACACACACATAAATACACCATACACCCAGGAATACACCACACACACATAAACAAACATCCAGTAACACACACACATAAATACACCACACACACACACACACACACACACACACACACACACACACACACACACACACACACACACACACACACACACACACACACACACACACACACACAGTAACACACACACACACACACACACACAGAGATAAACACACACCCAGTAACACACACAAACACACACATAAACACACAAATAAACACATCACACATCCAGTAACACACACACATAGACACACCCAGTAACACACACACATAAACACACCACACACCCAGTGACACACCACATACACATAAACACACAACCAGTAACACACAAATAAACACACAACACACAAATAAACACACCACACACACATAAACACACACCCAGTAACACACACACACATAAACACAACACACACCCAGTAACACACACACATAAACACACCCAGTAACACACCACACACACATAAACACACACCCAGTACCACAGAGAGAGGCAGACTCGGTCTCGACCTTTAAGTTTTTATTGAAGACTCATCTCTTCAGTAGGTCCTATGACTTGAGTGTAATCTGGCCCAGGGGTGTGAAGGTGAACGGAAAGGCACTGGAGCGACGAACCACCCTTACTGTCTCTGCCAGGCCGGTTCCCCTCTCTCCACTGGGATACTCTAACTCTAACCCTATTACAGGGCTGAGTCACTGGCGCTCTTCCATGCCGTCCCCAGAAGGGACACTTGAGTGTGTTTAGTCACTGACGTGACCTTCCTGTCCGGGTTGGCGCTCCCCTCGGGCTTGTGCGCTGGAGGAGATCTTCGTGGGCTATACTCGGCCTTGTCTCCGGGTAGTGAGCTGGTTGTTTGAGGATATATTTCTAGTGGTGTGGGGGCTGTGCTTTGGCTAAGTGGGTGGGGTTATATCCTGCCTGTTTGGCCCTGTCCACGGGTATCGTCAGACGGGGCCACAGTGTCTCCCGAACCCTCCTGTCTCAGCCTCCAGTATTTATGCTGCAGTAGTTTATGTGTCTTGGGCTAGGGTCAGTCTGTTATATCTGGTGTTATTCTCCTGTCTTATCCGGTGTCCTGTGTGAATTTAAGTATGCTCCCTCTAATTCTCTCTCCCTCTAATCCCAGAGGACCTTAGCCCTAGGACCATGCCTCAGGACTACCTGGCCTGATGAATCCTTGCTGTCCCCAGTCCACCTGGTCGTGCTGCTGCTCCAGTTTCAACTGTTCTGCCTGCGGCTATGGAACCCTGATCTATTCACCGGACATGCTACCTTGTCCCGGACCTGCTGTTTTCGACTCTCTCGCTACAGTACCTGCTGTCTCTAACTCTTAATGATCGGCTATGAAAAGCCAACTGGCATTTACTCCTGAGGTGCTGACCTGTTGCATCCTCTACAACCACTGTGATTATTATTATTTGACCCTGCTGGTCATCTATGAACGTTTGAACATCTTGGCCATGTACTGTTATAATCTCCACCCGGCACAGCCAGAAGAGGACTGGCCTCCCCTTAGAGCCTGGTTCCTTTCTAGGTTTCTTCCTAGGTCCCTGCCTTTCTAGGGAGTTTTTCCTAGCCACTGTGCTTCTACATCTGCATTGCTTGCTGTTTGGGGTTTTAGGCTGGGTTTCTGTACAGCACTTTGTGACATCGGCTGATGTAAAAAGGGTTTTATAAATAAATATAAATTGATTGATTGATTGACCACACAACCAGTAACACACACGTAAACACACCCCAAACACATATCCAGTAACACACACCACCACACAAACACACACACAGTAACCCTCTCTCTCCTTTTGTTGAACTCATTCTCTCTCTCTCTGTCGCTGATGCTACTGTGCACAAATACCCCTCTTCTCATCCTCTCCTCATCCTCCTCTTCCCACCTCCTCCTCTTCCCACCTCCTCCTCTTCCCACCTCCTCCTCTTCCCTCCTCCTCCTCTTCCCTCCTCCTCCTCTTCCCACCTCCTCCTCTTCCCACCTCTTCCTCTTCCCTCGTCCTCCTCCTCCTCTTCCCTCCTCCTCCTCTTCCCACCTCCTCCTCTTCCCACCTCCTCCTCTTCCCTCCTCCTCCTCTTCCCACCTCCTCCTCTTCCCAGCTCCTCCTCTTCCCACCTCCTCCTCTTCCCACCACCTCCTCAAAAAAGCACTTAGTCAGCCACCAATTGTGCAAGTTCTCCCACTTAAAAAAATGAGAGAGGCCTGTCATTTTCATCATAGGTACACTTCAACTATGACAGACAAAATTATAAGAAAAAAATCCAGAAAATCACATTGTAGGATTTTTAATGAATTTATTTGCAAATTATGGTGGAAAATAAGCATTTGGTCACCTACAAACAAGCAAGATTTCTGGCTCTCACAGACCTGTAACTCCTTCTTTAAGAGGCTCATCTGTCCTCCACTCGTTACCTGTATTAATGGCACCTGTTTGAACTTGTTATCAGTATAAAAGACACCTGTCCACAACCTCAAACAGTCACACTCCAAACTCCACTATGGCCAAGACCAAAGAGCTGTCAAAGGACACCAGAAACAAAATTGTAGACCTGCACCAGGCTGGGAAGACTGAATCTGCAATAGGTAAGCAGCTTGGTTTGAAGAAATCAACTGTGGGAGAAATTATTAGGAAATGGAAGACATACAAGACCACTGATAATCACCCTCGATCTGGGGCTCCATGCAAGATCTCACCCAGTGAGGTCAAAATGATCACAAGAATGTTGAGCAAAAATCCTAGAACCACACGGGGGGACCTAGTGAATGACCTGCAGAGAGCTGGGATCAAAGTAACAAAGCCTACCATCCCTCTCAGCACTGCCTGGACTGCGCAAAAATGCAAATGCTTTCCGTTTGAGTTATATTAGGTTTTATTTTCATCATCACACTACGCCACCAGGAACTCAAATCCTGCAGTGCCAGACGTGTCCCCCTGCTTAATCCAGTACATGTCCAGGCCCGTCTGAAGTTTGCTAGAGAGCATTTGGATGATCCAGAAGAAGATTGGGAGAATGTCATATGGTCAGATGAAACCAAAATATAACTTGTTGGTAAAAACTCAACTCGTCGTGTTTGGAGGACAAAGAATGCTGAGTTGCATCCAAAGAACACCATACCTACTGTGAAGCATGGGGGTGGAAACATCATGCTTTGGGGCTGTTTTTCTGCAAACGGACCAGGACGACTGATCCGCGTAAAGGAAAGAATGAATGGGGCCATGTATCGTGAGATTTTGAGTGAAAACCTCCTTCCATTAGCAAGGGCATTGAAGATGAAATGTGGCTGGGTCTTTCAGCACGACAATGATCCCAAACACACCGCCCGGGCAACGAAGGAGTGGCTTTGTAAGAAGCATTCCAAGGTCCTGGAGTTGCCTAACCAGTCTCCAGATCTCAACCCCATAGAAAATCTTTGGAGGGAGTTGAAAGTCCGTGTTTGACCACTGTCATTACCAACAAAGGGTATATAACAAAGTATTGAGATACCATAATTTGCAAATAAATTCATTAAAAATCCTACAATGTGATTTTCTGGATTTTTTTTCTCATTTTGTCTGTCATGGTTTAAGTGTACCTATGATGAAAATTACAGGCCTCTCTCACCTTTTTAAGTGGGAGAACTTGCACAATTGGTGGCTGACTAAATACTTTTTTGCCCCACTGTACATACATACATACACACACATTCATACAGAGATCAACACAAATATCTGAACAGCTTCTACCCCCAAGCCATAAGACTGCTAAATAGTTGGTTAAATAGTTAACCAATAGCTACCCGGACTATATGCGTTGACTTAACTATTTTGACGCATCACATATGCTGCTGCTACTGTTTATTATCTATCCGGTTGCCTAGTCACTTAACCCCTACCTATATTTACATACAGTGCCGTGAATAAGTGTTTGCACCCTTTTGGGTTTTCTCTATTTTCGCATATTTTTGATCCTGAATGTTATCAAATCTTCAACCAAAACCTACTATTAGATAAAGGGAACCTAAGTGAACAAAATAATTGGACGACTGGGGTCCCATTATGCCTGGCGAAAACCAAACGCTGCATTCCACAGTAAGAACCTCATACCGAGGGGCATGCATGGTGGTGGTAGTGGGATGGTTTGGGGATGCTTTGCTGCCTCAGGACCTGGATGACTTGCCTTAATAGAAGGAACCATGAATTCTGCTCTGTATCAGAGAATTCTACAGGAGAATGTCAGGCCTTCCGTCTGTGAGCTGAAGCCCTGCTGGGTCATGCAGCAAATGATACAACCAAGTCTACATGAAAATGGCTAAAACGCAACACATTTGAAGTTTGGGAATGTCCTAGTCAAAGTCCAGACCTGATCCCAATTGAGATGTTGTGGCAGGACTTGAAACAAGCAGTTCATGGTTGAAAACCTACAAATGTCACTGAGTTAAAGCAGTTCTGCATGTAAGAGTGGGACAGAATTCCTCCACAGCGATGTGAGAGACTGATCAACAACTACAGGAAGCATTTGGTTGCAGTCATTGCAGCTAAAGGTGGCACAACCAATTATTGAGTGTAAGGTGGCAATTACTTTTTCACACATAACTTTGTTTATGAAATCAATTAAACAGGTGTGTAAATGTGTTATTTGTTCACTCAGGTTCCCTTTATGTAATATTATGTTTCGGTTGAAGATTTGATAACATTCAGTATCAAACATATGCCAACATAGAGAAAATTAGAACGGGGGCAAATATTTCCTCGCAGCGTTGTATATCTACCCTGCACATTGACCTGTTACTGGTACTGTAATGTTAAAACCAAGTTAGCGTTACTCATTGTGTGTTTATTCCTCATGTTATTATTCTTCTATTATTTCAATGTGTGTTCCCTCTGCATTGTTGGGAAGGGCCTGTTTGTCCACACCTGTTGTTTACCAAGCATGTGACAAATAACATTTCATTTGACAAATACACAAATAGAGACACGAACAGAAGGACACACGCGCGCGACAGAACAGGTCATTAGGCCTCAGACATACAGAAGCCAAAAGGGTCAACCGGCCATTGGTCGCCGGGGGTAACCAGGGCTAATGCTAAAACAAACTATCGGGGACAATGGGCCATTACCACAGCGATGCAATGAGGTGGGCAGACTTGGCGTGCCATGAAGAAATGCGCACATACATCTTAGACAGCTCTGAACTGTCAAAGAACGTCCTGTATTTTTCCTGAGGCACTGTCGACGTCAACCTGGGAAAGCGCTACCCTTTCATTTGTGCCAATGGATGGTTGTTCCCTGTGACTGAGCTGTGTTTGAAGTCACTGGTGTGAATCTGCCATCATCATCATCATCATCATCATCATCCCCTTCCCTGCTGCACCTCCGAAAAGAGCTACAGTTGTCAGCACAATGATGATGTCATCTCATTAGTGTTCAAACGACAGGTCAAATCATACCACACAGACAGATGACAATGACAAGAGGGTTGTTGGTGAAGAATACCCTGGCAGCCCCTGGGAGAAACCCTGTTCCACAGAAACAAATTGAGGTAAACCTGGTGGCATCTGTCACTGCTGTTCCAAACACAACGAGGAGAGAGACACACTTTGGACTGTGACACGATTCTCACACAGCGAGGAGAGAAAAGTAATATGGTGTTTGTGATATTACAGCAATCTCCACTAGCTTCACAGAGCACACACACACGCACGCACACACACACACACACACACGCACGCGCACGCACGCACGCACGTACACACACACACACACACACACACACACACACACACACACACACACACACACACACACACACAAAAAAAGCCCAGTGGGAGTCAGAGTTCTGGCGTGAGTTCTGGGCTCTCTGTCTGTCCTGCTGTCGGGTCTGGCAGAGCCTCTCTCTCGCTCACTCTCTCTGGGAACCCAGCTCAGAATCACAGAACCATGGAACCGTAGAATCGAAGAGCCGGAGCCATCAGCACATACAGGCACAATGGAACCAGTCAGCCCAGACTCATTGCCAGATGTCACAGTGTGTGTGTGTGTGTGTGTGTGTGCGTTTGAGCGCATGGCCATGCATGTATGTCTGAGTGTCTGTATGTCTGAGTACTAGCATCCTGAATGTTCCAGAAATTGCAGACATATGTTGTAACTACTATATGACTCTATATAATATCTCATTCCTCCCAGCCTGAGAATGTAACCCAGAGGCCAGAACTCAGACACTGGATCCTTGTTTGTATTGATACAGCCAGATAATAACGTCTGTTTGTATTGATACAGCCAGATAATAATGTCTGTTTGTATTGATACAGCCAGATAATAACGTCTGTTTGTATTGATACAGCCAGATAATAACGTCTGTTTGTATTGATACAGCCAGATAATAACGACTGTTTGTATTGATACAGCCAGATAATAACGTCTGTTTGTATTCATACAGCCAGATAATAACGTCTGTTTGTATTCATACAGCCAGATAATAACGTCTGTTTGTATTGATACAGCCAGATAATAACGTCTGTTTGTATTGATACAGCCAGATAATAATGTCTGTTTGTATTCATACAGCCAGATAATAACGTCTGTTTGTATTGATACAGCCAGATAATAACGTCTGTTTGTATTGATACAGCCAGATAATAACGTCTGTTTGTATTGATACAGCCAGATAATAACGTCTGTTTGTATTCATACAGCCAGATAATAACGTCTGTTTGTATTCATACAGCCAGATAATAACGTCTGTTTGTATTGATACAGCCAGATAATAACGTCTGTTTGTATTGATACAGCCTGTTTGTATTGATAATAATGTCTGTTTGTATTCATACAGCCAGATAATAACGTCTGTTTGTATTGATACAGCCAGATAATAACGTCTGTTTGTATTGATACAGCCAGATAATAACGTCTGTTTGTATTGATACAGCCAGATAATAACGTCTGTTTGTATTGATACAGCCAGATAATAACGTCTGTTTGTATTCATACAGCCAGATAATAACGTCTGTTTGTATTCATACAGCCAGATAATAACGTCTGTTTGTATTGATACAGCCAGATAATGATGTCTGTTTGTATTGATACAGCCAGATAATGACGTCTGTTTGCATTGTGTATTGAGTTCAATAGTCTCGCATGTTTGCCAGGCACGCACAGGCACACACAAATCAATAAAAATCTAATTGTATTTGTCGCATACACATATTTAGCAGATATTATTACGGGTGTAGAAAAATGCTTGTGTCCCTAGCTCCAACACACACACACACACACACACACACACACACACACACACACACACACACACACACACACACACACACACACACACACACACACACACACACACACACACACACACACACACACACACACACACACACACTTCTGCCCCAGAGGGTTTGTTACCCGTTACCCAGGTGCCTGAATCAGACTCCCAGCATCCTCTCTGGTTGTCAACACAGCCCCATCCATCATTTAACTCCACCATTACCTACCCTTACTCTCAACACGTAGTAATGCCACCAAATTGGCTTTGCGCTTGAGTGGAGAGATGATAGGGGGGTTGCTGCAGCCTTCAGTTTATCTAGCCTTTCATTTCTAAAGATCTATTCAGATACAAGTTCATTACTTTACTATTTCTTTCTTCTCCATTCAGTCTTGTATCTTAATTGAAACACAAACAAACCTTGGTACATGTGTCTGCTGCTAATTATGGACAGGATAACTGGGATCAAAAACACTGCAGTTCACCAGGGCCATTTGACTGTATGATAGTACGTGAGTAGCGGTATGAACAGGGGCTATGACACAATGGGAGTCACATCAGTGAAGGATGGGTTAAGGAGACTGTGGATTAGTGCTTGTGTGAATCCGTCTCATAATGATTCACCACAGAGTCTGTAGAGCACAAAGAGAGGCTGATAAAAACGACTTTGTTAAAGTGTGCGTATGCATGTATAGTTTCAGAAATGAATAAAGTACATTATCATATCCTCCTTCCATTTCTACAGGACATTCACCATTCAGTTACATCTCTAAAGAAATGAATATTGAATCAGTTATAGGCTTTACATAAAGAGATTAGAGATGGGGAGAGAGAGAGACAGAGAGAGAGAGAGAGAGAGAGAGAGAGAGAGAGAGAGAGAGAGAGAGAGAGAGCGAGAGAGAGAGAGAGCTAGAGAGAAGTTTGCAGCACCCGGGTTCACCCTACTAGAATCTGGAGTCAAATGTCTACTGTTTGCTGATGATCTGGTGCTTCTGTCACCAACCAAGGAGGGCCTACAGCAGCACCTAGATCTTCTGCACAGATTCTGCCAGACCTGGGCCCTGACAGTAAATCTCAGTAAGACCAAAATAATGGTGTTCCAAAAAAGGTCCAGTCGCCAGGACCGGAAATACAAATTCCATCTATACACCGTTGCCTGAGAGCACACAAAAAACTATACATTCCTCAGCTTAAACATCAGAGCTACAGGTAACTTCCACAAAGCTGTGAACGATCTGAGAGACAAGGCCAGAAGGGCATTCTACGCCATTAAAAGGAACACAATTCCACATACCAATTAGAATCTTGCTAAAATGTGGGTCTGGGGTCTGCTCACCAACCAATAATTCACAGAACGTGACAAACACCAAATTGAGACTGCATGCAGAATTCTTAAAAAATATCCTCCGTGTACAACGTAAAACACCAACTAATGCATGCAGAGCAGAATTAGGCCAATACCCGCTAATTATCAAAATCCAGAAAAGAGCTGTACAATTCTACCACTACCTAAAAGGAAGTGATTCCCAAACCTTCCATAACAAAGCCATCACCTACAGAGAGATGAACCTGAAGATGAGTCCCCTAAGCAAGCTGGTCCTGGGGCTCTGTTCACAAACACAAACAGAACCCCAGGACAGCAACATAATTAGACCCAACCAAATCATGAGAAAACAAAAACAATTACTTGACACATTGGAAAGAACAAACAAAAAAAATGAGCAAACTAGAATGCTATTTGGCCCTAAACAGAGAGTACACAGTTGCAGAATACCTGACCACTGTGACTGACCCAAACCTAAGGAAAGCGTTGACTATGTACAGACTCAGTGATCATAGCCTTGCTATTGAGAAAGGCAGCCGTAGGTAAACATGGCTCTCAAGAGAAGACAGGCTATGTGCACACTGCCCACAAAATGAAGTGGAAACTGAGCTGCACTTCCTAACCTCCTGCCAAATGTGTGACCATAGACAGATTACAGAGATCCACAAAGAATTTGAGAACAAAGACAATTTTGATAAACTTCCATATCTACAGGGTGAAATACCAGTGTGCCATCACAGCGGCAAGATGCCACAAGAAAAGGGCAACTAGTGAAGAACAAACCCAATCGTAAAAACAACCCATATTTATGTTTATTTATTTTCCCTTTTGTACTTTAACCATATGCATATCGTTACAACACTGTATATATAATGAATAGTCAGGGCAAAAAAGGTGTAGATTCACACGCAGAGCACAGCAGGTGTTTATTTCACCTTCACAGAAGGCAGGAATCGTGGTCACAGAAAGACAATGGTCATACACAGGTGGGCAAACAGGCAGGTGAATCAAAACTAGGACTGAAGACTATAACTGGTTCTCACAAACGAGCTAGGAAAAGGCTTAGTAGAGTCAAAACGAACAATACCTCACAAAGGCACAAACAGAATGAACTGAACTAAATAAGGAGCTGAAGAGACCAGGTGGTCTCTTGCGTAACTAACACAGGTGAAATCAATGAACACAAATGAAAGACAAGGCTACGTTCGGGAACACAATGAAACTGAACACAAGGTTGACTAAGAAAAGAAATACACAACCTTACAGTATCTATGCATCATTTGTAATGTCTTCATTCTTTTGGAACTTCTGTGAGTATAATGTTTACTGTTAATTCTTTATTGTTTATTTCACTTTTGTATACAATCTACGTCACTTGTTTTGGCAATGTTAACATATGTTTCCCATGCCAATAAAGCCCCTTGAACTGAATTGAGAGAGAGAGCGAGAGAGAGAGAGAGAGAGGAAGAGAGAGGAGAGGAGAGGAGAGGAGAGGAGAGGAGAGGAGAGGAGAGGAGAGGAGAGGAGGGAGAGGAGAGGGAAAGAAAGAAATAAATAAAGTAGGAGACTAAATAAATAGTGAGAGGCGGGAGATGTATACCAAAAGACAGATATGTTTGCTTGGTCAATTGCCTACATTGTAAATATACAAAATAATGTTGCATGTTTCCTGGAATGCTATTGGGCAGTTCCAAGATAATAGAGTAATGAACTTTTCACTTTAAAATGTATACCAAACAAAAACCAATGATTCCAAAGTTAAACAAACCATACAAACTGCAAAGTTTGGTAACGGCACCAACAGCACAAACTTCATTCTGTTACCAAACTTCGATCTGCACTGTTCTTCAAGTAACTGTGTTTTCGTAAAATGTTCAGTGGAATTTGTAAAAAGTAGTGATTGTGCATAGAGTTTTATAGTTTGTCGTCTTTTCAGTCATTGGTGTTTGTTTGACATACATTTTAAAGTTAAAAAATGAGTCGCAGCATCATTCTGTTACTGTGGAAATGCCATATTCAAGTCAAGTAAGCAAAGACTGAAGGGGTTAGCAAAGTAAATAGCATCTAATCAGCACTACAAACACCACAGAGACTACAATGATTCAGTTAAACAAACACAGATTGGTGCATTAATTCACTGTTTAACACAAGAGTCCTAGTTGGAAGTGTGCTTGGCCTAGATTCTCCTGCAGAACAGAGTCTCTCAAAATGCATACTACACGGGAGGGTCGGAGTATGTGTTCAAATCAAAGTATGCAAAATGGAGCACGGAGGGCACTTCCCTAATGCATACTCCGTTTGTACATACAGTGCATTCGGAAAGTATTCAGACGCCTTGACTTTATCCACATTTTGTTACGTTACAGCCTTATTCTGAAATGGATTAATACAAATATTTCCTCATCAATCTACACACAATACCCCATAATGACAGAGAAACAACAGGTTTTTAAAAATGTTAGAAAATGTATTACAATTTTTTTTATTTTATACTTCATGTACATAAGTATTCTGACCCTTTGCTATGAGACTCAAAATTGAGGTCAAGTGCATCCTGTTTCCATTGATCATCCTTGAGATGTTTCTACAACTTGATTGGAGTCCACCTGTGGTAAATTCAATTGATTGGACATGATTTGGAAAGGCACACCCCTGTCTATATAAGGTCCCACAGTTGACAGTGCAAGTCAGAGCAAAAACCAAGCCATGAGGTCGAAGGAATTGTCCGTTGAGCTCCGAGACAGGATTGTGGACAGGCACAGATCAGGGGAAGGGTACCAAAACATTTCTGCAGCATTGAAGGTCCCCAAGATCACTGTGGCCTCCATCATTTTTAAATGGAATAAGTTTGGAACCATTCTTCCCAGAGCTGGCCGACAGGCCAAACTGAGCAATCAGGGCAGAAGGGCCTTGGTCAGGAAGGTAACCAAGAACCGGATGGTCACTCAGACAAAGCTCCAGAGTTCCTCCGTGGATATGGGAGAACCTTCCAGAGGACAACCATCTCTGCAGCACACCACCAATCAGGCCTTTATGATAGAGTGGCCAGACGGAAGCCACTCCTCAGGTATAGGCACATGACAGCCCGCTTGGAGTTTGCAAAACTGTACCTAAAGGACTCTCAGACCATGAGAAATACAATTCTCTGGTTTGATAAAACCAAGATTGAACTCTTTGGCCTGAATGCCAACAGTCACGTACGGAGGAAACCTGGCACCATCCCTACGGTGAAGCATGGTGGTGGCAGCATCATGCTGTGGGGATATTTTTCAGCGGAAGGGATTGAGAGAATAGTCAGGATTGAGGGAAAGATGAACGGAGCAAAGTAGAGATAGATCATTGATGAAAACCTGCTCCAGAGTGCTCAGGACCTCACAGTGGGGCGAAGGTTCACCTTTCAACAGGACAACGACCGTAAGCACACATCTGGAGTGTCTCTGAATGTCCTTGAGTGGCCCAGACAGAGCCCGATCTTTAACCCGATCGAACATCTCTGGCGAGACCTAAACATAGCTGTACAGCAACGCTCCCCATCCAACCTGACAGAGCTTGAGAGGATCTGCAGAGAAGAATCAGATTAAACTCCCCAAATACAGGTGTGCTAAACTTGTAGTGTCATATCCAAGAAGACTTGAAGCTGTAATCACTGCCAAAGGTGCTTCAACAAAGTACTGAGTAATGGGTCTGAATACTTGTGTAAATGTGATATTTCCCCAAACCAAAGTGAAAATACAGAATAAAGGTAATACAGTAGGGGGAATGTGAGGTAATACAGTAGGGGGAGTGTGAGGTAATACAGTTGGGGCGTGTGAGGTAATACAGTAGGGGGAGTGTGAGGTAATACAGTAGGGGGAGTGCGAGGTAATACAGTTGGGGAGTGTGAGGTAATACAGTAGGGGGAGTGTGAGGTAATACAGTAAGGGGAGTGTGAGGTAATACAGTAGGGGGAGTGTGAGGTAATACAGTTGGGGAGTGTGAGGTAATACAGTAGGGGAGTGTGAGGTAATACAGTAAGGGAGTGTGAGGTAATACAGTGGGGGAGTGTGAGGTAATACAGTAGGGGGTGTGAGGTAATACAGTAGGGGGAGTGTGAGGTAATACAGTAAGGGGAGTGTGAAGTAATACAGTAAGGGGAGTGTCAGGTAATACATTAGGGGGAGTGTGAGGTAATACAGTAGGGGGGGTGTGAGGTAATACAGTAAGAGGAGTGTGAGGTAATACAGTAATAAAATTAGAGTGAAAATACAGTCCGACGTCAGAATAAAGGTAATACAGTAGGGGGAGTGTGAGGTAATACAGTAGGGGGAGTGCAAGGTAATACAGTTGGGGAGTGTGAGGTAATACAGTAGGGGGAGTGTGAGGTAATACAGTAAGGGGAGTGTGAGGTAATACAGTAGGGGGAGTGTGAGGAAATACAGTAAGGGGAGTGCGAGGTAATACAGTAGGGGGAGTGGAGGTAATACAGTTGGGGAGTGTGAGGTAATACAGTAGGGGGAGTGTGAGGTAATACAGTGAAGGGAGTGTGAGGTAATACAGTAGGGGGAGCGTGAGGTAATACAGTAAGGGGAGTGTGAGGTAATACAGTAAGGGGAGTGTGAGGTAATACAGTAAGGGGAGTGTGAGGTAATACAGTAGGGGAGTGTGAGGTAATACAGTTGGGGAGTGTGAGGTAATACAGTAAGGGGAGTGTGAGGTAATACAGTAATATAAATTAGAGTGAAAATACAGTCCAACGTCATAATAAAGGTAATAGAGTAGGGGGAGTGTGAGGTAATACAGTAGGGGGAGTGCGAGGTAATACAGTTGGGGAGAGTGAGGTAATACAGTAGGGGGAGTGTGAGGTAATACAGTGAAGGGAGTGTGAGGTAATACAGAAGGGGGAGCGTGAGGTAATACAGTAAGGGGAGTGTGAGGTAATACAGTAATATAAATTAGAGTGAAAATACAGTCCGACGTCAGAATAAAGGTAATACAGTAGGGGGAGTGTGAGGTAATACAGTAGGGGGAGTGCAAGGTAATACAGTTGGGGAGTGTGAGGTAATACAGTAAGGGGAGTGTGAGGTAATACAGTAAGGGGAGTGTGAGGTAATACAGTAGGGGGAGTGTGAGGTAATACAGTAGGGGGAGTGTGAGGTAATACAGTAATATACATTAGAGTGAAAATACAGTCCGATGTCAGAATAAAGGTAATACAGTAGGGGGAGTGTGAGGTAATACAGTAGGGGGAGTGTGAGGTAATACAGTAGAGGGAGTGTGAGGTAATAAGGTAGGGGGAGTGTGAGGTAATACAGTAAGGGGAGTGTGAGGTAATACAGTAGGGGGAGTGCAAGGTAATACAGTTGGGGAGTGTGAGGTAATACAGTAGGGGGAGTGTGAGGTAATACAGTAAGGGGAGTGTGAGGTAATACAGTAGGGGGAGTGTGAGGTAATACAGTAGGGGGAGTGTGAGGTAATACAGTAAGGTGAGTGTGAGGTAATACAGTAGGGGGAGTGCGAGGTAATACAGTTGGGGAGTGTGAGGTAATACAGTAGGGGGAGTGTGAGGTAATACAGTAAGGGGAGTGTGAGGTAATACAGTAATATAAATTAGAGTGAAAATACAGTCCGACGTCAGAATAAAGGTAATACAGTAGGGGGAGTGTGAGGTAATACAGTAGGGGGAGTGCAAGGTAATACAGTTGGGGAGTGTGAGGTAATACAGTAAGGGGAGTGTGAGGTAATACAGTAAGGGAGTGTGAGGTAATACAGTAGGGGAGTGTGAGGTAATACAGTAAGGGGAGTGTGAGGTAATACAGTAATATAAATTAGAGTGAAAATACAGTCCGACGTCATAATAAAGGTAATACAGTAGGGGGAGTGTGAGGTAATACAGTAAGGGGATTGTGAGGTAATACAGTAGAGGGAGTGTGAGGTAATAAGGTAGGGGGAGTGTGAGGTAATACAGTAGGGGGAGTGTGAGGTAATAAGGTAGGGGGAGTGTGAGGTAATACAGTAAGGGGAGTGTGAGGTAATACAGTAGGGGGAGTGTGAGGTAATACAGTAGGGGAGTGTGAGGTAATACAGTAGGGGAGTGTGAGGTAATACAGTAGGGGAGTGTGAGGTAATACAGTAATATACATTAGAGTGAAAATACAGTCCGATGTCAGAATAAAGGTAATACAGTAGGGGGAGTGTGAGGTAATACAGTAGGGGGAGTGTGAGGTAATAAAGTAGAGGGAGTGTGAGGTAATAAGGTAGGGGGAGTGTGAGGTAATACAGTAAGGGGAGTGTGAGGTAATACAGTAGGGGGAGTGCAAGGTAATACAGTTGGGGAGTGTGAGATAATACAGTAGGGGGAGTGTGAGGTAATACAGTAAGGGGAGTGTGAGGTAATACAGTAAGGGGAGTGTGAGGTAATACATTAGGGGGAGTGTGAGGTAATACAGTAGGGGGAGTGTGAGGTAATACAGTAAGGTGAGTGTGAGGTAATACAGTAGGGGGAGTGCGAGGTAATACAGTTGGGGAGTGTGAGGTAATACAGTAGGGGGAGTGTGAGGTAATACAGTAAGGGGAGTGTGAGGTAATACAGTAATATAAATTAGAGTGAAAATACAGTCCGACGTCAGAATAAAGGTAATACAGTAGGGGGAGTGTGAGGTAATACAGTAGGGGGAGTGCAAGGTAATACAGTTGGGGAGTGTGAGGTAATACAGTAAGGGGAGTGTGAGGTAATACAGTAAGGGGAGTGTGAGGTAATACAGTAGGGGCAGTGTGAGGTAATACAGTAAGGGGAGTGTGAGGTAATACAGTAATATAAATTAGAGTGAAAATACAGTCCGACGTCATAATAAAGGTAATACAGTAGGGGGAGTGTGAGGTAATACAGTAAGGGGATTGTGAGGTAATACAGTAGAGGGAGTGTGAGGTAATAAGGTAGGGGAGTGTGAGGTAATACAGTAGGGGAGTGTGAGGTAATAAGGTAGGGGAGTGTGAGGTAATACAGTAAGGGGAGTGTGAGGTAATACAGTAGGGGGAGTGTGAGGTAATACAGTAGGGGGAGTGCAGGTAATACAGTAATATACATTAGAGTGAAAATACAGTCCTATGTCAGAATAAAGGTAATACAGTAGGGGGAGTGTGAGGTAATACAGTAGGGGGAGTGTGAGGTAATACAGTAGAGGGAGTGTGAGGTAATAAGGTAGGGGGAGTGTGAGGTAATACAGTAGGGGAAGTGTGAGGTAATAAGGTAGGCGGAGTGTGAGGTAATACAGTAAGGGGAGTGTGAGGTAATACAGTAGGGGGAGTGTGAAGTAATACAGTAAGGGGAGTGTGAGGTAATACAGTAGGGGGAGTGTGAGGTAATACAGTAGGGGGAATGTGAGGTAATACATTAAGGGGAGTGTGAGGTAATACAGTAGGGGAGTGTGAGGTAATACAGTAGGGGGAGTGTGAGGTAATACAGTAGGGAGTGTGAGGTAATACAGTAGAGGGAGTGTGAGGTAATAAGGTAGGGGAGTGTGAGGTAATACAGTAGGGAAGTGTGAGGTAATAAGGTAGGCGGAGTGTGAGGTAATACAGTAAGGGAGTGTGAGGTAATACAGTAGGGGAGTGTGAAGTAATACAGTAAGGGAGTGTGAGGTAATACAGTAGGGGAGTGTGAGGTAATACAGTAGGGGGAATGTGAGGTAATACATTAAGGGGAGTGTGAGGTAATACAGTAGGGGGAGTGTGAGGTAATACAGTAGGGGGAGTGTGAGGTAATACAGTAGGGGGAGTGTGAGGTAATACAGTAGAGGGAGTGTGAGGTAATAAGGTAGGGGGAGTGTGAGGTAATACAGTAGGGGAAGTGTGAGGTAATAAGGTAGGCGGAGTGTGAGGTAATACAGTAAGGGGAGTGTGAGGTAATACAGTAGGGGGAGTGTGAGGTAATACAGTAGGGGGAGTGTGAGGTAATACATTAAGGGGAGTGTGAGGTAATACAGTAGGGGGAGTGTGAGGTAATACAGTAGGGGGAGTGTGAGGTAATACAATAGGGGAGAGAGGTAATCCAGTAGGGTGAGTGCGAGTGCTTCTTAAATGTACTGTTTTTGTGTTCTCCACACTCTCCTCCTCACAAGAACGTACTTGAGAATGCACTCCAAGCATGAGAGTGTGGAGCACGGTAGTATGCATATAGAGAAACACCCACAGTCTACTGGGATACCAGCAGCAGGCAGAGAAGCCCCACCACCTCTCCTCTCCTCTCTGTCAGAGAAGCCCAATCTCCTCTCCTCTCTGTCAGAGAAGTACATCACCTCTCCTATCCTCTCAATCAGAGAAGCCCATCACCTCTCCTCTCCCCTCTGTCAGAGAAGCCTCATTACCTCTCCTCTCAATCAGAGAATCCCATCATCTCTCCTCTCAATCAGAGAAGCCCATCACCTCTCCTCTCCTCTCTGTCAGAGAAGCTCCATCTCCTCCTCTCCTCTCTGCCAGAGAAGCCCTTCACCTCTCCTCTCAATCAGAGAAGCTCATCACCTCTCCTCTCCCCTCTGTCAGAGAAGCCTAATTGCCTCTCCTCTCAATCAGAGAAGCCTCATTACCTCTCAATCAGAGAAGCCCATCACCTCTCATCTCAATCAGAGAAGCTCATCACCTCTCCTCTCCTCTCTGTCAGAGAAGCTCCATCTCCTCTCCTCTCAATCAGAGAAGCCCATCACCTCTCCTCTCTATCAGAGAAGCCCATCACCTCTCCTCTCCTCTCTGTCAGAGAAGCCCATCACCTCTCCTCTCCTCTCTGTCAGAGAAGCTCCATCTCCTCTCCTCTCAATCAGAGAAGCCCATCACCTCTCCTCTCTGTCAGAGAAGCTCATCACCTCTCCTCTCTGTCAGAGAAGCTCCATCTCCTCTCCTCTCAATCAGAGAAGCCCATCACCTCTCCTCTCCTCTCTGTCAGAGAAGCCCATCACCTCTCCTCTCCTCTCTGTCAGAGAAGCTCCATCTCCTCTCCTCTCAATCAGAGAAGCTCATCACCTCTCCTCTCCTCTCTGTCAGAGAAGCTCCATCTCCTCTCCTCTCAATCAGAGAAGCCCATCACCTCTCCTCTCTATCAGAGAAGCCCATCACCTCTCCTCTCCTCTCTGTCAGAGAAGCCCATCACCTCTCCTCTCCTCTCTGTCAGAGAAGCCCATCACCTCTCCTTTCCTCTCTGTCAGAGAAGCTCCATCTACTCTTCTCTCAATCAGAGAAGCCCATCACCTCTCCTCTCCTCTCTGTCAGAGAAGCTCCATCTCCTCTCCTCTCAATCAGAGAAGCCCATCACCTCTCCTCTCCTCTGTCAGAGAAGCCCATCACCTCTCCTCTCCTCTCTGTCAGAAAAGCTCCATCCCATCTCCTCTCCTCTCTCTCAGTGAAGCTCCATCTCCTCTCCTCTCCCCTCCTCCCTGTCAGAGAAGCCCCATCACCTCTCCTCTGTCAGAGAAGCCTCATTACCTATCCTCTCCTCTCAGTCAGAGAAGCCCCATCTCCTCTCCATCAGAGAAGCCTCATTACCTCTCCTCTCAATCAGAGAAGCCTAATTACCTCTCCTCTCTGTCAGAGAAGCCCATCACCTCTCCTCTCAATCAGAAAAGCTCATCACCTCTCCTCTCCCCTCTGTCAGAGAAGCCCAATTACCTCTCCTCTCAATCAGAGAGGCCTCATTACCTCTGCTCTCAATCAGAGAAACCTCATTACCTCTCCTCACAATCAGAGAAGCCCATCACCTCTCCTCTCAATCAGAGAAGCCCATCACCTCTCCTGTCTGTCAGAGAAGCTCATCACCTCTCCTCTCTGTCAGAGAAGCTCCATCTCCTCTCCTCTCAATCAGAGAAGCCCATCACCTCCTCTCCTCTCCTCTCTGTCAGAGAAGCCCATCACTGTTTGTAAGTCATCTTCCGAAGTCCTGGGTACTGTACCTGGACATACGTCGAATTTCGTCTTGGATCTTGAGCGATCTGGCTGTGTGTGTGTGTGTGTCTGTGTGTGTGTGTCTGTGTGTGTGTCTGTGTGTGTGTCTGTGTGTGTGTCTGTGTGTGTGTGTGTGTGTGTGTGTGTGTGTGTGTGTGTGTGTGTGTGTGTGTGTGTGTGTGTGTGTGTGTGTGTGTGTGTGTGTGGAGAAAGAGACAGAAGCAGATGCTTGTGGGAAAAATAAGGACAAGCTCCGTCAAGTGAACTATTTGATGTCAGTCATTCTCTTGAAGTGCTGAAAGAGTGTGTGTGTGTGTGTGTACGTGTGTGTATGTACGTGTGTGTGTGGGTTGGAAGGTGGGCTGCAAGTGCAACAGTCATTCTACCAGTATATAACAGCCTACTGTAATTAGAAGTATTGCTGGAGTGACCTATCATTTGTTGCCATAGAGATGATCTGTTACATAATGTGCACAGTTGTGAGGTCGTTCCATATGGTCATGAATACACACACACACACACACACACACACACACACACGCACACACACACACACACACACACACACACACACACACACACACACACACACACACGCGCACACACACACACACACATTACAGCAGGGAGAGAGTGGGAGTTATGCAGCCGTCTTGCACACACCAGTTTATCTAACTACTAAACACTGCCAACATTACACACCAGTTTATCTAACTACTAAACACTGACAACATCACACACCAGTTTATTTAACTACTAAACACTGCCAACATT
Organism: Oncorhynchus nerka; assembly: GCF_034236695.1. Lineage (NCBI taxonomy): Eukaryota > Metazoa > Chordata > Actinopteri > Salmoniformes > Salmonidae > Oncorhynchus > Oncorhynchus nerka. The sequence continues at coordinate 34,091,144 of NC_088400.1, forward strand.
ACACACCAGTTTATCTAACTACTAAACACTGCCAACATTACACACCAGTTTATCTAACTACTAAACACTGCCAACATCACACACCAGTTTATCTAACTACTAAACACTGCCAACATCACACACCAGTTTATCTAACTACTAAACACTGCCAACATCACACACCAGTTTATCTAACTACTAAACACTGCCAACATCACACACCAGTTTATCTAACTACTAAACACTGCCAACATCACACACCAGTTTATCTAACTACTAAACACTGCCAACATCACACACCAGTTTATCTAACTACTAAACACTGCCAACATCACACACCAGTTTATCTAACTACTAAACACTGCCAACATTACACACCAGTTTATCTAACTACTAAAGACTGCCAACACCACACACCAGTTTATCTAACTACTAAACACTGCCAACATCACACACCAGTTTATCTAACTACTAAACACTGCCAACATTACACACCAGTTTATCTAACTACTAAAGACTGCCAACACCACACACCAGTTTATCTAACTACTAAACACTGCCAACATTACACACCAGTTTATCTAACTACTAAAGACTGCCAACACCACACACCAGTTTATCTAACTACTAAACACTGCCAACATTACACACCAGTTTATCTAACTACTAAAGACTGCCAACATTACACACCAGTTTATCTAACTACTAAAGACTGCCAACACCACACACCAGTTTATCTAACTACTAAACACTGCCAACATTACACACCAGTTTATCTAACTACTAAACACTGCCAACATTACACACCAGTTTATCTAACTACTAAAGACTGCCAACACCACACACCAGTTTATCTAACTACTAAACACTGCCAACATTACACACCAGTTTATCTAACTACTAAAGACTGCCAACACCACACACCAGTTTATCTAACTACTAAACACTGCCAACACCACACACCAGTTTATCTAACTACTAAACACTGCCAACACCACACTGGGGTACTAGAGAATGGTTTCATTTGAATAAAACAGTCAATATTTTTAAACATTCAGAAATCTGCTACACAGGTGAGAAGGTAATGCTGTACGATGTGTTTGTGTGTCCATCTATGAAAATATTTAGGGTAAACACACACACACACACACACACACACACACACACACACACACACACACACACACACACACACACACACACACACACACACACACACACACACACACACATACGTACGGACCTGCAGACATGTATGGACCTGCGAGAAACACACAGATGCATACACAGCAGACATACACACATACAATTTGAGTAGGATGTCCCCACAGCATGCAATTACCACCACATAATCAATCAGGGGACGGCAAAGGGGGAGACCTAGTCTGTTGTATAGGGAAAGGGTGATACCTAGTCTGTTGTATAGGGAAAGGGGGAGACCTAGTCTGTTGTATAGGGAAAGGGGGAGACCTAGTCTGTTGTATAGGGAAAGTGGGAGACCTAGTCTGTTGTATAGGGAAAGGGGGAGACCTAGTCTGTTGTATAGGGAAAGGGGGAGACCTAGTCTGTTGTATAGGGAAAGGGGGAGACCTAGTCTATTGCACGACTGAATGCATTCAACCCAAATGTGTCTTTCGCATTTTACCCAACCCCTCTGAATCAGAGAGGTGCGGGGGGCTGCCTTAATCCACATCCACGTCATCGGCGCCCGGGGAACAGTTGTTGCTTCATAACAAGAAACAATTATTCATATCTGCTGTAATGTTCGACTCAGTTTCAGGCTGACGTGTAAACAGCTTGAATTCCATTGATCATTCCAACAATTAAAGTGAGTATGGATTACCTGCCTGAAGGAAACAGAAAAACACCCACTCCAGCTGTGTTTTGGACACACACAATTAAATCCCCATTCATAATCCTATTTTCCCTAACCCCCAACCCGTACCCTAACGCAAAAACCAAACCCTAACCCAAAAACCTAACCTTAACCCTAAACCAAAACCTAACACTTAACGTAATTCTAACCCTGAACTTAATTCTAACCTTAACCCTAAACCCCCTAGAAATAGCATTTGACCTTGTGGAGACGAACAAAATGTCCCCAGTTGGTACAATTTTTGTTCCTTTACTATTCTTGTGGGGACTTCTGCTCCCCACAAGAATAGTTAAACACGTTCACTCACACCCAATAAAGCAAAAACACACACACAAAATACAATTCTGAAGAGGTCATCTCTTCTCTCTGTTTCCTTCCCTCTTTCACAAACATCCACACTCACACGCGCATGCGCACACACACACACACACACACACACACACACACACACACACACACACACACACACACACACACACTCACACACACACACACACTTGTAAAAGAGGGACCTTGGGCTCCAGACAGCCATCTCAAGGCCTGCAGGCCACGGTTTTCGCAGTGATAAATGTGCCATGTCATAGTTTTAGCATCGTCGGGGTTACCGCTGGAGACCATGACGCATAATGAAACACTCGCTGGTGTGTGTGTGTGTGTGTGTGTTTCATCGCCTGGCCTACATCATTGGAGGCACACATTGACCCCCATAAGGCTCCCATTGTCCCAAATGGAAATTAACTTGGCTGAGTGTTTTGCCCAACAGTCTAAACCAGGTCATCTCTGTACAATAGGAGAGTTGTATTCTACTGCAAGGTCTCTCTCTCTCTGTCCCTCTCTGTCTCCCTCTGTCCCTCTCTGTCCCTCTCTGTCTCTCTCTGTCCCTCTCTGTCCCTCTCTGTCTCTCTCTGTCCCTCTCTGTCTCTCTCTGTCTCTCTCTGTCTCTCTCTGTCTCCCTCTGTCCCTCTCTGTCTCCCTCTGTCTCTCTCTGTCTCCTTCTGTCCCTCTCTGTCTCTCTCTGTCTCTCTCTCTCTGTCCCTCTCTGTCCCTCTCTGTCCCTCTCGGTCTCTCTCTCGGTCCCTCTCTGTCTCTCTCTCTCTCTCTCTCTCTGTCCCTCTCTGTCTCTCTCTGTCTCTCTCTGTCCCTCTCTGTTTCCCTCTGTCCCTCTCTGTCCCTCTCTGTCCCTCTCTGTCCCTCTCTGTCTCTCTCTGTCTGTCTCTCTCTGTCCCTCTCTGTCTCTCTCTGTCTCCCTCTGTCCCTCTCTGTCCCTCTCTGTCCCTCTCTGTCTCTCTCTGTCCCTCTCTGTCTCTCTCTGCCTCCCTCTGTCCCTCTCTGTCCCTCTCGGTCTCTCCCTCGGTCCCTCTCGGTCTCTTTCTCGGTCCCTCTCTCTGTCTCTCTCTGTCCCTCTCTGTCTCTCTCTGTCCCTCTCTGTCCCTCTCTGTCTCTCTCTCTGTCCCTCTCTCTGTCCCTCTCTCTCTCTCTCTGTCCTGTCCCTCTCTGTCTCTCTCTCTCTCTCTCTCTGTCCCTCTCTGTCTCTCTCTGTCCCTCTCTGTCTCCCTCTGTCTCTCTGTCCCTCTCTGTCCCTCTCGGTCTCTCTCTGTCCCTCTCTGTCTCTCTGTCCCTCTCTGTCTCTCTCTGTCCCTCTCTGTCTCCCTCTGTCCCTCTCTGTCCCTCTCTGTCCCTCTCGGTCTCTCTCTGTCCCTCTCTGTCTCTCTCTGTCCCTCTCTGTCTCTCTCTGTCTCTCTCTGTCCCTCTCTGTCTCCCTCTGTCCCTCTCTGTCTCTCTCTGTCCCTCTCGGTCTCTCTCTGTCCCTCTCTATCTCTCTCTGTCTCTCTCTGTCCCTCTCTGTCTCCCTCTGTCTCTCTCTGTCCCTTTCTGTCTCCCTCTGTCCCTCTCTGTCTCTCTCTGTCCCTCTCTGTCTCCCTCTGTCCCTCTCTGTCTCTCTCTGTCCCTCTCTGTCTCTCTCTGTCCCTCTCTCTCTCTCTCTGACCGTGTCCTTTTCTTCTCCCCTTCTGCATCCCTGAGGTGTGGGATGCTAACAGTCTAATCATGTCTGCTGATCCTCACGATCCTCCACTAGACTGTTGTAACAGTGACTGGATCTGTGAGGCAAGGCTTAGCTGATGACTACAACACCACAGTACCAGTACTGAAGGCCTTCGTATACTGAGGAGATCCGTATTCAGTATGCTCACTAGGTCTTCCTCATTCTGCATGCTCTCTCTCTCCTTCACCTTAACTCAATCTCAACAATCTTAGGAACACACCTGAATCCATGCCATAACTACAGCGTCTCCTGGGGGTACTGCTAAAACAAACAGTGCATGGACCCTCCACCATAGAAAATAAGGGAGGGCTCTGTCCTAACTTATTTTCTTCCTATTTTTATTTTCATGTTTCTGAATAACAATGAGCAACAGTTAAATGTGCATTTTAAAATGAGGCATGGGGAGGGGCTCTACACAGGGACAGATAGTCTATGGTGCTTTGAGTGTAGGTATTTGGGGCATAAGAGATTTGCGTGCCCACATAAAGGCCGTAGACAAGGTGAGGGTGCAAGTGGAGGAAATCGAGCTCAACGTGCAGGGGGCAATGAGATGCAGGCAGCAGAGGCTGGAACTAGTCATGCCATGGATGTTGGTGTAAATGAGGCTGGGACTAGTCAGTCTACAGATGGTGGTGTAGATGAGGCTGGGTCTAGTCATGTTATGGATGGTGATGTAGATGTGGCTGGGTCTAGTCATGTTATGGATGGTGGTGTAGATGAGACTGGGACTAGTCATGTTATGGATGGTGGTGTAGATGAGGCTGGGTCTAGTCATGTTATGGATGGTGGTGTAGATGAGACTGGGTCTAGTCATGTTATGGATGGTGGTGTAGATGAGGCTGGGTCTAGTCATGTTATGGATGGTGATGTAGATGAGACTGGGACTAGTCATGTTATGGATGGTGATGTAGATGAGGCTGGAACTAGTCATGCTATGGATGGTGGTGTAGATGAGGCTGGGACTAGTCATGCTATGGATGGTGATGTAGATGTGGCTGGGTCTAGTCATGTTATGGATGGTGATGTAGATGTGGCTGGGTCTAGTCATGTTATGGATGGTGGTGTAAATGAGGCTGGGACTAGTCAGTCTACAGATGGTGGTGTAGATGTGGCTGGGTCTAGTCATGTTATGGATGGTGGTGTAGATGAGGCTGGGTCTAGTCATGTTATGGATGGTGGTGTAGATGAGACTGGGTCTAGTCATGTTATGGATGGTGGTGTAGATGAGGCTGGGACTAGTCATGTTATGGATGGTGATGTAGATGAGGCTGGAACTAGTCATGCTATGGATGGTGGTGTAGATGAGGCTGGGACTAGTCATGCTATGGATGGTGATGTAGATGTGGCTGGGTCTAGTCATGTTATGGATGGTGATGTAGATGTGGCTGGGTCTAGTCATGTTATGGATGGTGGTGTAAATGAGGCTGGGACTAGTCAGTCTACAGATGGTGGTGTAGATGTGGCTGGGTCTAGTCATGTTATGGATGGTGATGTAGATGTGGCTGGGTCTAGTCATGTTATGGATGGTGGTGTAGATGAGACTGGGACTAGTCATGTTATGAATGATGGTGTAGATGAGGCTGGGACTAGTCATGTTATGGATGGTGATGTAGATGTGGCTGGGTCTAGTCACGTTATGAATGATGGTGTAGATGAGGCTGGGACTAGTCATGTTATGGATGGTGATGTAGATGTGGCTGGGTCTAGTCATGTTATGGATGGTGGTATAGATGAGACTGGGTCTAGTCATGTTATGGATGGTGGTGTAGATGAGACTGGGTCTAGTCATGTTATGGATGGTGGTGTAGATGAGACTGGGACTAGTCATGTTATGGATGGTGATGTAGATGAGGCTGGGACTAGTCATGTTATGGATGGTGATGTAGATGAGACTGGGACTAATCATGTTATGGATGATGGTGTAGATGAGGCTGTGTTTAGTCAGGTTATGCTAGTTGATGAGGAGAGTATAGTGGGGAAGGGGAAGCGACTGGGGGGGACTGTGTCATGCGGAAGAGGAAAAAGGGGGAGAAGAAAGGAGGTGGGAAGGGAGAGGCTGGTGTGTCACAGGCACTAAAGAACTGTTGCCTGGTGCTGGGGGGAGGCCTCGACTAGAGAGAACGGGCAGGTGGTCAGGATGGGCGATGGAGATGAGGAGGAGGAAGGGGACGATGAAGAGGAAGATGAGGAGGATTTATTTTCAATGGGTCCAGAGCTGACAGGAAAAAAGGGAGAGAGGTCAAAGAATACGGGGAAAGGGGCAAGTGTACTGAGACATGAGACAAATGTTAGTGCAGGGGTGGCAGTCATTTTTGTACCGGGTCTGTCTGTTAAAATGTTCTCCCCAAAGGAGGTGTGTAGTGGTAGACTGCTTGTAGTAAAAGCCAAAATTAACAACAGGGGTTTTGTCTTTAAATGTGTATGCCCCTAACACAGGGAGAGGGCACCTCTATTTGGGTGTCTTAGACAGGATCTCTCACAGATAATGCCTGAGGAGATGCTGGTGGTCGGAGGGGACTGGAACTGCACAATGGATTTTTACAAAAGACAGAAATGGGGAGGATCCTCATTCAGGCTCAGTGGGGGATGTTAAGGGACATCCTTTAGCAATTTGACCTGGTGGATGATTGCAGAACTAGACATCCTGACACAAGACAGTATACATGGGTGAAGGTATTTGGATCTAGGGTGAGTGCAGCCCAACACAAGACAGTATACATGGGTGAAGGTCTTTGGAGCTAGGGTGAGTGCAGCCCAACACAAGACAGTATACATGGGTGAAGGTCTTTGGAATTAGGGTGAGTGCAGCCCAACACAAGACAGTATACATGGGTGAAGGTCTTTGGATCTAGGGTGAGTGCAGCCCAACACAAGACAGTATACATGGGTGAAGGTCTTTGGAGCTAGGTGAGTGCAGCCCAACACAAGACAGTATACATGGGTGAAGGTCTTTGGAATTAGGGTGAGTGCAGCCCAACACAAGACAGTATACATGGGTGAAGGTCTTTGGATCTAGGGTGAGTGCAGCCCAACACAAGACAGTATACATGGGTGAAGGTCTTTGGAGCTAGGGTGAGTGCAGCCCAACACAAGACAGTATACATGGGTGAAGGTCTTTGGAATTAGGGTGAGTGCAGCCCAACACAAGACAGTATACATGGGTGAAGGTCTTTGGATCTAGGGTGAGTGCAGCCCAACACAAGACAGTATACATGGGTGAAGGTCTTTGGAGCTAGGGTGAGTGCAGCCCAACACAAGACAGTATACATGGGTGAAGGTCTTTGGAGCTAGGTCGAGTGCAGCCCAACACAAGACAGTATACATGGGTGAAGGTCTTTGGAGCTAGGGTGAGTGCAGCCCAACACAAGACAGTCTACATGGGTGAAGGTCTTTGGAGCTAGGGTGAGTGCAGCCCAACACAAAACAGTCTACATGGGTGAAGGTCTTTGGAGCTAGGGTGAGTGCAGCCCAACACAAGACAGTCTACATGGGTGAAGGTCTTTGGAGCTAGGGTGAGTGCAGCCCAACACAAGACAGTATACATGGGTAAAGGTCTTTGGAGCTAGGGTGAGTGCAGCCCAACACAAGACAGTATACATGGGTGAAGGTCTTTAGGTCTAGGGTGAGTGCAGCCCGACTGGATCTGTTTTACATGTCCAGGAATCAGAGCAATAGGCTGCTGGGCGCTACTATTCTCCCGTTGGGTTTTTCGGATCACCACAGCGAGCGCCGTATTAGTGAGATAGAGGTAGAGCTGATGGGGCAAGGCAATGTAGGCCTCCAGGCTAATTTAGCTGAATGATGTTTTTTCTAGGTTAAAGCAAAGGGAGCATTTGTAAGAGCTAGGTTCTCCATGCTCAAGGAGATGGATGCTCCAAGCTCCTCCTTATTTGGTTAGGAAAGACAGAGTGGTGAAGTGCAGGGGTGGGCGGGTGACCTCTGATGGGCGGGTGACCTCTGTGGTGGGGGAGACGCGGGAGTGGACTGTGGAGTTTTATACTGAGTTGTATAGGGCAGAACTGTGTGATTCTATGTGTGCTCAGGTTTTGTTTGCAGAACTCCCTAAGCTCTCTCCGGCACTGTCGGTGGCTCTGACTCTCCTGCCCAAAAAAGGGGACTTAAGAACTGGAGGTCTGTGGCATTGCTCTGTGCGGACTACAAGATATTTGCCAAGGTCGCTAATAGAGTGAAATCCCGTCTGGACTCAATAGTACAAAAGGACCAGGCATATTGTGTACCGGGACGCTCAATCACGGACAACTTGCTCTTAATCAGGGACATGTTGGACTTGTCGAGAGTTTCTAATGTGAACTTTGGACTGGTCGCTTTAGACCAAGAGAAGGCTTTTGATAGAGTGGACCATGAGTATCTGTTTAATGTGATGGCTGTGTTTGGGTTTGGGGAAAGGTTTTTGACCTGTGTGAAGATGTTGTATGCTCGGGCGTCATGTATGGTTAAGGTGGGAGGGGGGCTCAGTAGGCCAGTCTGGGTGAGACGGGGCATTAGAACTGGGAGGGGCTGTCACAGGCAGTGGTGGCCCGGTAGAGGTGGCTCCTGTCCCAAGTGTCATATAGAGGGAGGGTGCTGATAATCAACAACCTGGTGGCATCTTCCCTGGGACATAAACTGGCTGTCCTCAACCCCCCCGCCGGTCTGCTCGCAGACCTGCAATGCAAGCTGGTGGACTTCTTCTGGTCGGGCCATCACTGGCTGAAGGCAGCAGTGTTGTACATGACCGTTCATGAAGGAGGACAGGGCCTGGTGGAACTGGAAAGCAGGATGGCTGCTTTCAGGCTAAAGCCGGTGCAGAGACTGCTCTACCATGCTGATGTTGGCTGGAGGGAACAAGCACATGCGCTGCTGAGGAGAGCTGGCGGATTAGGGTTGGACCGGCAGATGTTCCTCATGAGGCTGGAGAGGCTGAGTACAGCAGGTCTCTCAGATTTTTACTCTGCAATGCTGAGGGCCTGGCAGCTGCTAAGGCCCATACGAGAAGGGGGTGTGGAGCCTGGGCTGTGGGAGGAGCCTATCTTCAGCAACCCAGCCATCCCTTTAAGATCGGATCAGTCGGCCACCCTGCAGAAACGACTGACGGCAGAGGGTTGGTTTACAAAGGCTGGGTGACCTGCAACTGCTGGGAGAGGAGGGGTGGAAAACCCCAGAAGTCCTGGCACAACAAACAGGAATAAAGTCTCTTCTGCTGGAGAAATTCCTGGAGGAGGTCCAGGAGTCACTGTTTGAGCCAGTAAGGGGGGTGTTTGACCGGCCAAAGGGGGAGGGGCTACCATGTTTCCGCCACTGCAGGTGACGGCAGAGACTGGAGACTGGCAAGGGGGTCTGGAGGACTTGTTAGATTTGAACACGCCGAGCCTGAGGGAGTTTGGAGTGGTGGGAGGTAAAGCCCTCTACAATTTCTGCATTAAGGTACAAAACATTAGGAGCCTAACAGAGTATGGTGGGTTTTAGATGGAGGGGGCTCTACAAACCCCCAGTACCAAAGAGGTCAGGGAACCTCCAGTGGAGGGTTCTACATGGAGCCCTGGTCACTAACAGCTGGTAGGCACGGGAGAACTGGGAGTCGGGCAGGGGAGTCATTTCTGTGTTATGAGTGAAACTGTGATTCATGTGTTTTCTGTGTGCGTCAGGTTAATGTCATTAATGTCTTTGTTGGAATGTTTGTGTGAGAGGTTGGGGCTGGGTTTTACTGTCAGGATGTTTATAATGGGGTACAAGTATTCAAATAAGGAGAAATGTGTGTTGTTGAATTTTCTGTTTGCTCAGGCGAAGTTGTCTCTTTGGCTAACAAGGAGGAACAGGGTCAAAGGTTGGGGGATAACAGACCCTTTACTATTATTTAATGGGATGGTCTCTGCACACCTCAGGGTTGAGCTTGAGTTCTATAAAATGATAAAAAAGTGTGGAGATGTTTCCGGAGATATGATGTGTCAGTGGGGTTGTCTGTATAGCTGGGGTAGATGTTTTGGATACATGGTTGTAGAAGTGATGAGGTTTTGGTTATTGTGATGTGTGGTGTTGTTTTGTATCGTGTGGTAGAGTGCAAGGTGAGTATGGTACATGTATGCAGTACAGGATATATTTAGGTGTTTTATTTTAAGGGGGATGGAAGTGGGGAGGTTTTAATGAAATGAGAATGTTTAATTAAAGAAATACAAAAAGTCAAAAGTCTCTCTCTCTCTCAATTCAATTCAATTAAAGAGCTTTATTGACATGGGAGTAGTTCATTCAATGTAATTGCAGAATCCAGTGGGATCTCGTAGTCTTTAATAGTTGATTCTAAGATTTGTATTTGCTGTTTGTTATTTATTTGTTATAGAGCCAAAAATATTGGAGAAGTGGTTTAGCCATACATCTCCATTTTGGATAGATATCATTTCGTGTTGTTGTTTGTTTCGAGTTTTCCAATTTGACCAGAAGTGGTTAGATTCTATTGATTCCTCAATTACATAGAGCTGATTTCTGACGCACTGTTTCTTCTTTTTCCGTAGTATATTTCTGTATTGTTTTAGTGATTCACCATAGCAATTTTCTGGGTCTCTATGTTTTCGGTTGAATAGGTTTCTCATTTTATTTCTTAGGTTTTTGCATTCTTCATCAAACCATTTGTCATTGTTGTTAATATTCTTAGGTTGTCTGCTTTAAATGTTTAGATTTGATTGGGAAGGTGAGAGGTCAAATATACTGTTTAGGTTTTCTACTGCCAAGTTGACACCTTCACTATTACAGTGAAACCTTTTGTCCAGGAAATTGAAGGGATTGAATTTGTTGCCTAATTGTTTTTTGGTCGATTTTCACACTACTTCCATCTATAGTATTTCTTAATATTACTCAGTTCCTTTGGCTTTGATGCCTCATGATTGAGTATTGCTCTGTTGAAGTAGACTGTGATTTGGCTGTGATAAGGGTGTCAGTGGGCTGACTGTGAACGCTCTAAGAGACTCTGGGTTGAGGTCAGTGATAAAGTAGTCCACAGTACTACTGCCAAGAGATGAGCTATAGGTGTACCTACCATAGGAGTCCCCTCGAAGCCTACCGTTGACTATGTACATACCCAGCGTGCGACAGAGCTGCAGAAGTTGTGACCTGTTTTTGTTAGTTATCTTGTCATAGTTGTGCCTAGGGAGGCATATGTGGGAGGGAATGCTGTCACCTCCAGGCAGGTGTTTGTCCCCCTGTGTGCTGAAGGTGTCAGGTTCTTGTCCAGTTCTGGCATTTAGGTCACCAGAGGCTAGTACATGTCCCTGAGCCTGGAAATTGTTGATCTCTCCCTCCAGGATGGAGAAGCTGTCTTCGTTAAAGTATGGGGATTATATTGGGGGGGGGGGATATAGGTAGCAGACATGAGGACATGTTTCTCTGTTGAAATCATTTTCAGATGTAAAATGTTCCTTTTTTGACTAATTTAAAAGAGTGGGTTAGGTCTGCTCTACACAACATTAGCATACCCGTTGAGTCTTTTCCCTGTTTCACACCTGGTAGTTTAGTGGATGGGACTACCAGCTCTCTGTAACCTAGGGGGCAACCAGTGGGTCCGTCTCCTCTATACCATGTTTCTTGTAGGATGACAATGTCTGTATTTACAATTTCTTTGGTGAAGTCCGGGTTCCTGCTCTTTAGGCCAAAGGCAGATGACCTCAGGCCTTGTATATTCCAGGATGAGATAGTAGAAGCTTTGTGTTCTATAGTGTCTAGTGTTATTTTTGTGTGGTTTAGGCCCGGACCATCACAGTAGATGTGAGCAGAGCATGTTGAGCATCTGATACATACCTCTTAGGTCACAGGACGGGGCTTGGGTGGTTGTAATGGTGGGGGTCGGGCCTGTTGCTCTGCTCACGGCCTGGGCATATGTCCTGCTGTCATGTTGAGGTCCTTGCCATAGGGCCTGGGGCATGCGGTGGGCAGAAGAGGCATAGGTCTGATATGGGGGAGACTATATAGGGTGTGGCCAGGGTTTGCTTGGGGTGGTCTTATCTAGTTGGGGTGATTCTGTGGTCTGCGTGTAGGTCCTCTTGGTGCAGGTAATTCGGGAGGGTGTCTTGCAGGTTTAGGAGGGTGTCTCGCTGGTCTGGGCGGGGTGTCCGTACCTCTGTTGCTCCTGTGTGAGGTGCTGGGTCTATAGTTGAGGGTGACGTCCTTCAGGGTCCTGGCAAACGTTAGGATTGCTGCCTTGTAGAGGTGGACCTGGTTGTAAAGGCTGTTAAAGTCCAGAGTGGAGTGGTGGGCCAGGTAGACATTAGGTTTTGAGGTACAGTCTTGTGAAATGCTTGCATTCACCCACTGTATGGTGGCAGGGTGAATGTATTATCGTGGTAGCAGGGTGGAGATTGTGCGTTGGTAAAGTGGAAGAAGCTTTTTCCATCACTACCTTGAGTGCTGTTGCCACCCTTTCCTGCTGGGCCCTCAGGTCATTTGTGTCCATGTGAATTATGATGTGGCTGGGGGACCCTAGTCTGTCCTCTGACAACAGCTCCAGGGCATGCCTAGTGTTTGTCCTCTGACAACAGCTCCAGGGCATGCCTAGTGTTTGTCCTCTGACAACAGCTCCAGGGCATGCCTAGTGTTTGTCCTCTGACAACAGCTCCAGGGCATGCCTAGTGTTTGTCCTCTGACAACAGCTCCAGGGCATGCCTAGTGTTTGTCCTCTGACAACAGCTCCAGGGCATGCCTAGTGTTTGTCCTCTGACAACAGCTCCAGGGCATGCCTAGTGTTTGTCCTCTGACAACAGCTCCAGGGCATGCCTAGTGTTTGTCCTCTGACAACAGCTCCAGGGCATGCCTAGTGTTTGTCCTCTGACAACAGCTCCAGGGCATGCCTAGTGTTTGTCCTCTGACAACAGCTCCAGGGCATGCCTAGTGTTTGTCCTCTGACAACAGCTCCAGGGCATGCCTAGTGTTTGTCCTCTGACAACAGCTCCAGGGCATGCCTAGTGTTTGTCCTCTGACAACAGCTCCAGGGCATGCCTAGTGTTTGTCCTCTGACAACAGCTCCAGGGCATGCCTAGTGTTTGTCCTCTGACAACAGCTCCAGGGCATGCCTAGTGTTTGTCCTCTGACAACAGCTCCAGGGCATGCCTAGTGTTTGTCCTCTGACAACAGCTCCAGGGCATGCCTAGTGTTTGTCCTCTGACAACAGCTCCAGGGCATGCCTAGTGTTTGTCCTCTGACAACAGCTCCAGGGCATGCCTAGTGTTTGTCCTCTGACAACAGCTCCAGGGCATGCCTAGTGTTTGTCCTCTGACAACAGCTCCAGGGCATGCCTAGTGTTTGTCCTCTGACAACAGCTCCAGGGCATGCCTAGTGTTTGTCCTCTGACAACAGCTCCAGGGCCTAGTGTTTGTCCTCTGACAACAGCTCCAGGGCATGCCTAGTGTTTGTCCTCTGACAACAGCTCCAGGGCATGCCTAGTGTTTGGGCACCAGAGTTGAGCCACTTTGTTTTTGGCAAAAAGCTTATCCTCTTGAATGCATTTGCCATTTGAGTCAATGAGGAGCACAATCTCTGGCTTGTGTGTGTCCTCAGTGGATGTGGGGGGGTTGTCAGGAGGGCTATTGGGGGAGCTGACAGGAGGGCTGGTAGGAGGGGGTGGGGTCTGTTGAGTTGGTGGGTCCAGTGTTGTCTGTCCCATTGTGGTGTTGAGGTTGTGTTCCGGGTCTGAGGTGGGCTGTTCTGCTGACTTCTCTGGTGGATTGTCCTGCTCTCTGTCACACCTCAGCTTTCTCACCTCTTCATTCAGTGCCATGTGTGCCTCTTTAAGTTCTCTCACCTCAGTCCGTAGAGCAGACAGCTCTCTCAGACAGACGTCCGTCTCCACCTTCTGCCCTCCGGGTCTTGTTGGAGGGGTGTTGTTGTGCTGGTCTCTTTTGTGGGTTTGTTCTGTCTGGATTGTGTGGACTAGCTCTCTGAGCTCCACCATGTCGCTCTCCAGCTCTGTGAATGTATCCCTCTCAATGATGGAGGAGCAGTGCAGTTGTGGGACCTGGGAGTGTTCAGCACTGGGGGGGGTTGACTATCCTTGTCTGCAGGACCGTTTGAAGAGGTGTGTTCAGCTCTGGGTGGGAGACTATCCTCGTCTGCAGGACAGTTTGAAGAGGTGTGTTCAGCTCTGGGTGGGAGACTATCCTCGTCTGCAGGACAGTTTGAAGAGGTGTGATCAGCTCTGGGTGGGTGACTATCCTCGTCTGCAGGGCAGTTTGAAGCGGTGTGTTCAGCTCTGGGTGGGAGACTATCCTCATCTGCAGGACAGTTTGAAGAGGTGTGATCAGACTCACTCAGGATGGGGGAGTCGTCACAGAGAAAGAGCTTTTGCTGCTGTTCTCTCTCTCTTTGATCCCATAAAAGTCCTGCTGGAACTGCATGAGGAGGCCCTGCACCATAACTGTACCAGACTTGTACATGTTGACAGAGGTTGTTTCAATTTCCTCAATGTCTAGTATTCTGAGTTTCCACCCTGGGCCAATACCCTCTCTCTTGACATAGGGGTAGTGTGCTCTTATAGCACTGTGCCGTGCCAGGGGATGGTCTGTGTGGAAAATTAAGCTGCTTACGTTCCCCTCTTAGCAGCAGTCAGCAAATAGTGTCTCCGGATTGTGTTTTTTTGTGTTATTTCTTACATTGGTACCCCAGGTAATCTTAGGTTTCATTACATACAGTCAGGAAGAACTACTGAACATAAGAGCAACGTCAACTCACCATCAGTACGATCAGGAATATGATTTTCCCGAAGCGGATCCTGTGTTCTGCCTTCCAGGACAACGGAATGGATTCCAGCATGCGACCCAAAACATAGATGTCGTAAAATAGGCAAATGAAGCGGTCTTCTGGTCAGGCTCCGGAGACGTGCACATCGCGCACCACTCCCTATGTCCAGTCTCTTGACAACAAGGTTGATGAAATCCGAGCAAGGGTAGCATTCCAGAGAGACATCAGAGACTGTAATGTTCTTTGCTTCACGGAAACATGGCTCACTCGAGAGACGCTAACGGAATCGGTGCAGCCAGCTGGTTTCTTCACGCATCGCGATGACAGAAACAAACATCTTTCTGGTAAGAAGAGGAGCGGGGGTGTATGCCTTGTGATTAACGAGACGTGGTGTGATCACAACAACATACAGGAACTCAAGTCCTTCTGTTCACCTGAGTTAGAATTCCTCACAATCAAATGTCGACCGCATTATCTACCAAGGGAATTCTCTTCGATTATAATCACAGCCGTATATATTCCCCCCCAAGCAGACACATCGATGGCCCTGAACAAACTTTATTTGACTCTTTGCAAACTGGAAACCACATATCCTGAGGTTGCATTCATTGTAGCTGGGGATTTTAACAAGGCTAATCTGAAAACAAGACTCCCTAAATTGTATCAGCATATCGATTGCGTAACCAGGGCTGGTAAAACCTTGGATCATTGCTATTCTAACTTCTGCGACGCATATAAGGCCCTCCCCCGCCCTCCTTTTGGAAAAGCGGACCACGACTCCATTTTGTTGCTCCCTGTCTACAGACAGAAACTAAAACAAGAAGCTCCCGCGCTCAGGTCTGTTCAACGCTGGTCCAACCAATCTGATTCCACGCTTCAAGACTGCTTCGGTCACGTGGACTGGGATATGTTCCGCATTGCTTCCAACAACAACATTGACGAATACGCTGATTCGGTGAGCGAGTTCATTTGGAAGTGCATTGACGATGTCATTCCCATAGCAACGATTAAAACATTCCCAAACCAGAAACCGTGGATTGATGGCAGCATTAGCGTGAAACTGAAAGCGCGAACCACTGCTTTAAACCAGGGAAAGGTGAATGGAAACATGACCGAATACAAATAGTGTAGCTATTCCCTCCGCAAGGCAATCAAACAAGCTAACCGTCAGTATAGAGACAAAGTAGAGTCACAATTCAACGGCTCAGACACAGGAGGTATGTGGCAGGGTCTACAGTCAATTACGGATTACAAAAAGAAAACCAGCTCCGTCACAAACCAGGATGTCTTGCTCCCAAGTAGACTAAATAACTTTTTTGCCCGCTTTGAGCACAATACAGTGCCACTGACACGGCCCGCAACCAAAACCTGCGGACTCTCCTTCACTGCAGCCAACGTGAGTAAAACATTTAAACATGTTAACCCTCGCAAGGCTGCAGGCCCAGATGGCATCCCCAGACGCATCCTCAGAGCATGCGCAGACCAGCTGGCT